>NC_080101.1:30645792-30950542 GCF_950005125.1 Chionomys nivalis
AGTTGCCCACATGCTGAGGCTCCAGAGTGCATAGCAGGCTCCGGGAGCCAAAGAGAAGACACTTACTGACTAAATGAGGATGGATTGAGGAGGTGAAGGTAAGGAGTAGCTGCAGAGGTGTGCCAAGTTTATCCTCTATCAATGTTACCTGAAGAGAAAGAAGTCAGGAAGGATGTACTGTTTGGAGACCCTTGTGTGTTCAAAGGTGCAACAGCTGGTAGGTGAGAAGATAGTAATAGGTGATCCAAGGGTTAACGTTTGTTCATTTATATGAAGGTTGGCTGCAGTCAGAGGTACAGTCTTATCTATGAATGCATATATAGGGGCAGATTTAATATCTTATTAAGCAAGCATTGTTTTTAAATCTTATCCTTCATAAGCTGAATCCATTGGCCAGAAATCTCAGATATAAGTTCTGAGCTCTGGCTATCAAAGAAACTACAGTAAGGAGTGTTAGTGGTAGTAGCTGGCAACTGACAGCAGAATAAAAAATCAAAACCAATAAACATCAAACACAGAGCTGAACTTAACAGGTCAAGGGTTTGAAATGGCCAAGTCTAAACAGAGTCATGGAGCCTGGAACCAGTGCTTTCCTGTAGGCCAGAAGGCAAGAAAGAAAACCAAGCTCTAGGGCTAGAGTCCTACCCACAGGAAATAGTCAGGAGGAAGGTCGCCAAAGCCACAAGAGCCTACATGAGCTGTGGAATTTTGGAGGCCAGAGGGTAAGGGGAAACACAGGCAGCTCCAAAGATAAGGAAAGAGAAGAGTGCAGGAAAGGGTTACAATAGCCCATTTGGGCCTAAGGAAACTTCACTACTTACAGCTGTGAGGGTAGGGGACAGAGGCAGGAGAAGAAGGCCAGCCGTTGCCTTAAAGACCATGACTGGGGACTTTTTCACCTCCAAGAGAACCTGAGGGATGCCAGACTTTCAGTGGTCATGTCCTAGGACTCAGGTGAGTGTGTATACCAACCAAAGGGGAAACGTAGTTAATTGCCACAGGTAGATGGGGTGCTATAGGACTGTGAACTGAAGGTTAGTCTGTTGCAAGTGGACCATAGATGGGGGATAGGGCTCCTCATCTCAGATCCTAAGGTGGAGCATATGCAACAAGGTGAGCCTATCTGAGTACCAACACCAATATAAATGTTACAGATCTGAAGGGAAAAAGCATTCTTGCAGTTCCTGAGCCAAGGAATACTAGAAAGTCACATTACACAAGAAAGCTTACAAAAGAGATTCATAGAGAAAAACGAAGAGGATGGCTGCCTCTGCTCATGGGAGAAGCAGCACAGAACTGAGCATGGGGAAGGCTTGATATGGGGTTTCTTGGAGGGCAGTACTTTCCAGAGTGGCCTGAATTGGCGGGATTCTGTGGCCTGATCTTAGGCTTTTTTTCTCTCTTAGGGAGGATCTTGGCTACCTGCATCTTGAGGAGCTGGAAACAGTCATCAGCTTGAAGTAGTCTGGCTAAGGGAAGGGGTGAACATGGCACCTTAATCTCCTTGAGGGACTCACAACAATTCACTACACACCTATTTTTGTCTTCTCTGTCTCTCTCTCTCAACCCAAAAAAATCTAGTACTTGTTAGATACATGCTATCAGGTGTGGAGACTACTCAAGAATATGGAATCCAGGACTGCTTTGCTCTTCCAGTCTTCATGCCCCTAAAGCTAGTACTATGCAGATTATCCAACCATGTGTAGTTTCTCTCTAATCCCAAATCATATTACCAGCAGAACTTAAATTTAGTTGCTATCTAGTAGCAGAACGCTTCCCTTGTTGGTTCCTTGCCCTGAGGGCCGCTTTGCTTTAATTCCTGTGCCTTCCAGCTGGACTTTCCTCAATGGCATGTTCCTTTATTCTTCAAGATGTTCATTTTGTATTTCTTTATGTACCAACTTGCTCTTTTTCATTGTAGACCTGCATACATGTTACTAATAATAACTCCTACACAGATTCAAGACACATTGCCTTGAAATTTCCTCTCCCATTATCATTAGTGACTGCGTTTTGATTTCGGCTCAGAGAAATTCATGGGGCACAGACAAAATGCAAAGCATTTTTTGTCTACATATCAGAGGAAGAGTCTGTTGCCCTCTTTTAAATATTCATTTGAAATCTATTGATGTGTGCCTTTACTGTCTACACAGCTTCATCATTACTGTCTCCCAAGCTTTTGGTAGATATCTTATTAAATCCTGCTGATAGCAGTCAATCTAGTTCAAAGCCAAAAAGTCTTTCAAATTCCTTCAAAAAAGCAACACAATCAAGTTCTTCATTGGACCTACTTCCTGGTATCAACTTTTGTATTATTTAATATTCTGTTGCTGTGATTAAAAAGTCATGGCCAGGGCTACTTTTGGGAAAGTAGTTTATTTTGCCATATACTTCCATATAAAAAATGTGTCATGGCAGGGAGGCATGACACCAGGCAGAAAATGGAGCAGGAACGGAAGGCTGATAGCTCACATGACAAACATAAAGCAGAAAACGCAAAATGGAAGCAGGTAAGGCACTTAATTCTCAGGGCTTGCTCCAAATGATATAATTCCTTTAGCATGCCCTCACCTCAGAAATTTCCCCCAAATAGTGCCACCATCTGGGAACCATGATTAAGGTATGTACATCCATGGGGAGGATTCTGATTTTAATCACTAAAGAGATGAATACTAAAACTTCACATTGAGTCATTGAAATTAGTACAGACATATACAGCAGCAATTTTCAACTTGTGGGTGGTGACCCCATTGTGAGTTTCATATCAGATATACTCCATATCATATATTTACATTATGATTCATAACAGTAGCAAAATTACAGTTTTGAAGTAGCAATGAAATAATTTTATTGTTGAATGTCACCACAACATAAGGAACTGGATTAAATGGTCACACAATTAGAAAGGATGAAAACCACCGAGAGAGAGTAATATAATAGCACAAAGGGGTGAAACAGAAAAGGTGAATGTTTTTGACAAGTGGCAAAATCATATGTAAGGTAAAAGATAATCTTCAAGAAACAGTGCTAGGAAACTTTAATATCTGCATGGAAAATAATGAATTTTATAATTAATAGAAAATAGCCACAGATAGAAAAATGGAACCTGTAGCCTAAGAAACAAATGCCTGAATAGGATATCTATAGTTCACAAAATAAAAGCAATAATTGACATATGCGTTCACAACAAATAAAAATGTTTCAAGCAGAGCCAAAACCAAGATACAACCAATGAGATGAGAAGTGTTTTCCAGCCATTCATCTGAAAGAATAATGATATCTCAAAAATAGAATGAGCTAGTAAAAATTAATTAAAAACAAATAGGAATGTAATCCTAGAATATATTTATCACAAGTGTACAAGGCCGAAGAACATGTTATAAAAAAATGAAGCTATTTATATCAGTTCTTTAGCAACCTGGGATATGTAAATCAAAACTACATTGATATTGCATCTTACACAGTGAGAGTCGATACTGGTAAACATTAGAACTTTAATTTAATAAAACAAATAATAATAAGAGAGGATAAAGAACACTTATATTCCTGGTAATAGTGCAATTGATCTTCTGTTTTAAAAGATAAAAAGTTTATTTATTAAACTAAAAATGGAATGCTGTGTATTCCCTGTGTGGATACCTTATAACATTTTCCTACAAGGAAAAACATTTAGTCCTTGACAGTGGTTCATTCACACTCAAAGATCACAATTTTGATGTCTCTGGAACTTCCAGATAGTAATAAGGGAGAAAGGCCAAGGTTATAAAAAGCTATAAAAATGGCTGGGGAGAAGAGACTGTGACACTTTTGGTGCTGACTCCTTGTTGTGCTGGAAGCTCCAGAGTTCTAGCTTTCATGCATCATAACCCTTTCTTCAGTACTGGGATGGGAGTTTTGATGCTATGGTTGCTTTTGAAACATGCTTGCCACTGTAAGTAACCCTTCACTGTACTTCTGTAAGGGACTCAGTGAACACATGTTAAGGTCATCAGCAGGATTTTATGGAGGCATTACCTTGATCTGCAGTCAGAATACATGGGACAACTAAATATTTGTTCATGTCTCCCCATAAAAGGCCATAAAATCATCTCTTAGTGTATTTCTGAAGGCAACAACTCAGCATACAAAAATCATGAATATACACCTGCTTATGCTGCCACTATTCACAATAGTCAAGCTATGAAATCCATGTAGTTTCTTATCAACCTTAAGTTGTGTGTGTATGTATGTATGTGTGAGTGTGTGTGCATCCACATATCATATGGTTAGGATATCATGTTAAACTAAATCGAACACATAAAGACAATAAAGTCATGTCTGTAACCTCATGTCCAGGGCAGAATAAAAAAAGTCAATCTGAAAGTGACAACCACTATAATAAATTAATAATAAATAAACAAATTGACATCCATGCAGAACAGGCAGGAATTAAATCATGTATGTATGTTTCAGAAATACAATAAGGGTTTCACTTGAAAAGTAAAATCTCTTCAATAAGAAATTCTGGAAAATTGGACAGTTTCGCTCCGATGGACTAGTGATGTGAAGTTCTTATTTCCAAAGGGCAAGGACTACGATGGCATACATATACTAACACATACACATTAGGAGGCACTAGTGCAGCACTCTTTATATATTCTGATAACTGAGATACAAGTCAAGCAAAAATTTGACTATACAGGAGCCATAAGCAAAAATTAAATGTTGGGAGTAGGCAAATAATTCCTTCCTTATTAACCAAAACTTCCTGATCATGGAAAGTTGCACAGAGAAAATAATGGAATAATAAGTAAAAATACAGAAAATTCAGATATGTTTTGTTGTCATTTTGATGCTTATGCAAGCATAATGGTGCGTTCATCTGAGTTTCACTTATTACCCACTCTAAAGTCTTTTGTTCATAGCATATGGGAATGTGAGAAAGAGTTCTTCCCTTCTGAAAAGTAGCTGTTTCTCATTGCCAAGTCAGTTCTTGGCCATGGTTTATCTTAGCTGTCAACGCTAGAAAATTATCATTTCACTGAAAAGTGGTGGGATATAATAGCGTGGCATAGAATCAAGTTTGGGAGGTGCTTCATCAGAATAAGCCAATGTTGGGTCAGGACATAAAATGGAAAATAGTTCCCCAGTCATGAGAAAACTAATCCTGAATGATGCAGAGTCTTTTGAGATTCAACTGACCTTTAAGAGGCTTCAGATGGTATAAGGTCATAAAATTGCCATTTTAGCTTTGATTTTGCCGTTGCTGTCTTTCCTTACTGATAAGAGATTTCATGGAACTTGTAGGAGGATTTGCCATCACGGCTGACTCTCCTGCTGTTTTCTATTGATCGTTTTCAATCCCCGAATCCTCCCTGTATTGAACCAACTCAGAATGCGGTGTTTAAGATGGTGTGTTTACCCAAATTGCTTCCCGGTAGTTTAAGACACTGGATTGAAAAAGTCTAGCATGAACACTGACCTCGTTTAAGCCCAGTCCCACACTAGGACTCTCCCAGGCAGCTCTCTCAAAGTAAAGCAAACGAAGATTGATTTGTCCTATTAAAGAGGAAGAATCCACACTCTCTTTAATCCTACACAGTGCATGCTTCTGCTACAGAAAGTTTCCAGTCTACTAAATTTAAGTTCACAGGAAAAAACTGAAGCTACATTGTTTCTCTAGTACATTATTATGAATCTTTTCCTAGTCATGTAGAAATTATTAAGTTACTATAATTTAGTGAACATTGAATATTAGGTATTGGAATGAATCCACGTGTTATGAGTATTTCATTGTGTACTGTCTAAATTAATTAGCTGTCCAGTGACAATTAAATGCCATGAAATGCAGAATGCTGACAGCATTTGAGCCATGCATGTCATGGCCTTTCATGCCCATGTAGTATTTATGAATTTGTGAAACATACAATAAAATAATATACAAAAACTCATGTGACAAGCATTTAGATTGATGAGAGCTCTAAGACTCTGGAGAATGTACTATTTTCTAGAGTCTGAGCTACAGTGTTTATATTGCAACAGTTCGGAGTGTCAGTAACCTTGTCAAAAATTTGGAAATAATACCAGAAATGCTTCCTCCACAAATCCATTCATAGGATACAATCTTATGTTGCATGTGAAAGTGATTGTTAAATAATACAACATATAAATAAAGTCTACCATGAATTTAAAATTCTACATAGATTTCTTTTGATGGCAATATAAGTGATTGGTTCTTATATAGAATTCTCAGTGAAGGCTTCTGGCAGTATGTCATAAATGAAAATTGGTATTTAAAATAATCCAAGAAAAGTGCCAGGCATTGAATATGATCCAGAACACATTACTAAAGCCAAAATGTTTGCTTTTCTGCCAATGGTATTAAAAGAAGCATATCACAGTGCTGAAAGAATCAGCAGTGTTGAAAGGTGCTACTGTTCCTGGATAGTGTTTTAGATGTGTGAATATAAAAATTGATTGAACAAAAAAAAATTGATGTCAATGATAGTATACAATTACTTTTTCAGTTTTCACTGGAATTTAGACCAACAAAGGTGGGACATTAAATGATTTAAAGGAAGTACTAGATGAGAAGATTGGAAAATTATAGGACTGTGAACTAAGGTGAGTTGTTGATCATCTAAGAATCATTACTACGTCTCTAAATGAGCTTGACATAATTTTTTCATGAGAGAGACCAAAGTACTTTATCCTTCAGACAACCTAGAATCTTAATCAGAGACTCAAAGAGTCCTGTGTACCTGATAAATTATTTAAACTGTATATATCTAACATATTATACAATACTATGACTGTATCCATTTTTATAAACATATAAATGACAATCGAACTAGGAAATTCATATATCTGTAATAAATGAGTCATCTGACTATAGGCAAGTTGTAGAATCAATAATCCTTGGATCACATGCTGAAAGAAGACAACTTATTTCCTAAAATGCTACTCCAAATACATGTCATAAAATGCACACACAATTACATATACAAATCGTACAGAGAAGATAATGATAAATAAAAATTTAAAATGAATAATTTAAAAGCTTTTAACTCAGAATGGATTCAGAAGCCATAAAGTCATACATAAATTATTTCTGTTACTAATTAACTTACATAACCACAGAGGATTTGTGGGAAGAGAAAATTGTACTTAAAAGTAACTCTCTGCTTACTGATATCTTTAGTAATAGATACTGTGGTCTCTAACTGAAAGGTAACTAGAGAATCAGTACTATATCATTTATAAGCGTTTCGCAGATGACCAATTATTAAAAATAGTAAGCATTGCTTTCTAGTGTATCTCAACATTCTCTGTAAAACTCTCATGGTCTTCATTCAGTGAATGAATGATGCAGTATTTGATCTTATTGAGGCATTAACTGAATAATATTTCACAAAATATTTCAAAGTATGATAACACGGAAACCTATGAAATGTTATGTTACGGAGTATTAGTTTAACATGAGTTACATTTGTTAATGCTTTGGAATATTTGATTAATGATGCAAAGATATGTTCCATTTGTGTAACTCTGTAAAGTGGCATTACTTTGCCTGTCTAAAATATGTAATAGGTTAAGGGCTGAAAAGTTAGTAGCTCGGCAAGAGAGGGATACGTGGGGCTGGCAAGCAGAGAAAATAAATCGGAGGAGAAATCTAGCATCAAGAGAAGGATGAGAAAGAAGGAGAAAAAGTGAGGAGGAAACTAGGGGCCAGCCACCCAGCCACACAATCAGCTACAGAGAAAGAAGGAAAGAAAAGCATGATAGAATAGAGAAAGGTAAAATCCCAGAGGTAAAAGGTAGATGGCATAATTTAATTCAAGAAAAGCTGGCTATAAATAAGACAAGCTAAAGTTGGGCATTCATAAGTAAGAATAAGTCTGTGTGTACTTATTTGGGATTTGGATGGTGGGACCACAAAGAGTAAAATAATACAACTGCATTTTAGCGCACCAAGGTGAGGTTTGAATATCAACCTATATAGAGCCTGAGAAAGTGAAAAAAAAATATGGCTCCTTTAAGAAACTCTGCTGTATAGCAGAGCATTTAAAAAGCCCTTTTCTTATTAAGTAGAAACAAAAACTAAGTAAAACCCACATGCCACAGAGCAGGGCACTGGCATTTGAGAACTGGAGGCATGAAGCAGTTCTTCATCTCCTATCTCCAACTGGGCCTGCTTTAGGCTTGACTCTCTCAGAATAACAAAGCAGATAATGAGAGATGCCAAAGTGACAGCAGAGGTCCAGCTGCAACACATAGCAGTTTAAAGACCCACACTGTCATAAGAGGATAGAGATATGCAGTAAAGTTGGAACCAGATGGAAAAAAAAGAAACCCAACTCTAAACAGGTTACAGTGTGTTTAACAATATGTATAAGCTTAAGAAATAAAAGAGAAACCATGTGGACAGTTACAGAGAAAATAATTTAAAAATATTTAAAGAAAGAATAAACATAAATTAAATGAAAAAAGCCACTTATTATGGGAAATAAACAAGGAGGCTGAATCTTATATATTATATGGTTGATTTTGATTTTCTTGATTGCTGATATGCAAATGATATTTGCTGTGAGAAATGGGATTGAAAGAGGGACAGTTCAAATAAAATAACCTAGACATTTTAAGAATTTCTTAACTTTATAATAGAAGGAAAAAAAAATACATTGTTTTAGAGAAAAGGTTTTGTTTTTATATCCACAGGAAATAAGAGGCTGTGGATTCCTTCAGTGTTGATTTGGATAAGGTTTGATTGAGAGAGAACCTCCAAATGTTGACATATGATCTATATCAACAAATGTCACAGCTTTGTTCCCAGGACTTGGTCATTATCTCAATTTTCTCAGGTACTCCTAAAGATGCCTTTAGCCGCATATAGCAAGAAGCCTGCAAGAGAATATGATACCCACATTCCAAAGAGGTGGAGTGTAGTTTCTGGTTAGTTTGTGAGTAATGTGTATTTGTTATCATTTAGGGGAATATAGGAATATACAACAAAAAGACAACTATTAATCTAAGATATTTTTTATTGGTATGGATTTTGGCATATTGACACAAATTTAAATTCAATTTTGATATACTGTATATCTGTTTCTAGTGTTGTTTGAGAAGTATTGGGATTATGCAGCTCATTTTAAAATGCAATATATAAATAAGAAATGAGGTGAATAGTTAATGTGTAATAATCAAAGTTATAGTTACATTAGGTCTATTTTCAAGGTTAAATAGGTATATTTTAGACATATAGATGATTTTCAAACACTTCAAAGACCTACAGACTATGACATTTAATATGTTTACTAACCTTAGAATTTTCATGACAATGGGATACATTTATTCCTGGAAGCTCTGATTTACTTAATTAAATAATGATGGACATTGAAGAAACCTCACATGGAGTTTGTTTTCAATGTGTCAAGACTAGCCTTTTGTGCAAGAAACTGTTTTTGCCTCAATTGCTGACAATATGCTGCACAGACTGAACAAACAGAACAGGAAAAAAACTGTTGACCCTTGCCAAGCCAAGGCAGAAGAGTCCTTTGGGATTTCTTTTTCACAGAAGAGTCTGCCAGATATTCTACAGGACACAGAGGAAAGTGACTGACAAACTTTGCCAATACAAGATGGAAAAATCCTTCACACTTACTGATTCATGAAAAGCATGACAGATATTTTATACCTATAGGTCAAAGATGGATGTTCCAATGTTGTAGAGGAAATCTGGGTGACTATCCAGGCAGTCAGATGTTTCTGTTGCTAGATAATACTGCATCCTTCTGGGGTCTTTGATAGAGTTACAGGCCAAATATTTAGAATTATAGTTTTCTAAAGTTATGGAAAGTAAATTAGGTATAAAATTTGGAATCACTAAGATAAGATAGAAAATGAAGTACTTTCTCTAAATTTGCTAAATACAAAAGGTCTAAATATTGTAAATGTAATTTTTTACTTGATAACTCTTTTTGGTGTATATAGTTTTACTATGTTAAAGTTAAAACCTTTCATTTTATTTAGATAGAAAGGGTGAAATGTTCTAGAATATTAGTTTAAGATATTTTTTCTTTTTTATGCTGTGGAATACAATGCAAAGATATGTTATATTTTATATTGCATTTCTTTAAATCTGTAAAGCTGTGTTACTTTGCCTGTCAAATACCTGATTTGTCTAATAAAGAATTTAATGATCAATAGCTAGGAAAAACATGGATTAATATAAATGGGTTAATTTAAGGTGTAAGAGTGAGTAGGACAAATCTGAGGTGTGCTGAACATTCATAATTAATTAATAATAAGTCTCTGTATCATTATTTGTGAGCTGAAGGCACACAAATAGATATATAATTCTAGAGGCTATCTTTGAACACAGGTATGCTATATGTCCATTTGAAACACATTTCAAACATGAAACAATAATAGAAGATAACTGTCAGGTTTATCAAATAGGTTTTTGCCATCATCAAAAAGTACAAATATCTCAGCTAACTTTAAGCAACAAAAGGCATTAAGGAATATTAGGAATACATATTTTTCAATAAGGGACTAGAGATGAAAGTAAATAGAAAGGAAATGATACTGAATTCAAACCTCAGGGTGTACTAAAGAGTACATTTCTATCGGTGGAATACTACAATCAGTCAGAATACTGAACCCTTATTTTCTACTGTATACTTTGCTTCAAGTTTTATTGTTCTCATTACAGCCAAAAGAGCCATATTGTGTCAGGAAAACTGTCTTCTCTTCCAGATTAGAATGTCAAATGCCTAATACATGTCTTGATTCTGAATGTAACATCAGTGGAGCCGAGACATAATGGCCTCATATGGAGAATATAAGGTACAGAGGAGAAAAATACCACAGCAATTCAAAAAAAAAACAGAAGAACAGATCCTAATTTTTAATTTCTGAACAAAAAATAGGTAGATCCTCATAACAGGTGCAAATTTAATTCATCTAGCAGGATAACTAATTAATAAGAAATGGAAGCTCGTGTGTGACATCTAGAGAGATTGGGGGTTATTTGGTTTTTTGTTTTGTTCATTTTGGTTTTTTTTTTCAGAATTCTCAAACCTAAACGAATCAATGGCACTAACAAAGCAAATACAAAAATTATAAATATAATTGTGAAAAGGCATGTGAGAATTGCCTCAAGAGGTAAAGTGTTTAGAGTACTACGATGAGAATTTAAGTTTAGATTCCTAGTACCCACAGGAAAATCTCAGTTCAAAAGTACATGCCCGCTATCCAGTTGAGGAAAGGGAAAGATGAAAATGTTCCTGAGTCTTGTTTGCCAATCAGACTCTATTATCTCTAGTTACAGTGAGTGACTCTGTCTCAAAAGATAATGATAATTCAATTTAAGAAGACACCCACCACTAATATCTGGCTTCCATAGATACAGACTTGTATACACACACAAATACAATTTGCACACACACACACAATTTAAAAAGAAAATAACTTCATGGTTAAAAATAAACTTTCTATTTTTTCCTATATTACATGTATAAGTGATTAAAGAGAAATAATAAAACTTAAATGTTATATATGCTATATTAAACTCATAAGAAAACAGTTTATTATAAAACCAGTTCACTTTTGACTATAAGCATGTTCATATATGGGTGGATAGATGACTATTATAGTCCTATATATGTAAATATATAAGCATGCATATATGCATACATGTATGTATTTGTGTTAGTTACTGATTTCAATCTAGCAACATACAGCTCTAGAAATCTCCATTTATTTAGTTGTTATCTGCCCTATTATAAAACCTGTTCTTACTCATAACTCTCTGTGATTTGAATCTTCACTTCTTCATTTCTGGGTTTTACATGTATATTAAAAGGCTAATGAAATTACGACAAGAAAAATGAGCAGTACTTCTGTTCTGTGGACTCAATAGTGTTGATAATACCTCGATTTATATTTGATTCAAAAAGTGGTAGTGCATGTAAACCAATAGCCTGAAAAATTAGAAATGTATTTCAACCTCCACAGTCATGTTAAAAAAGAAAAGTTTTAATCTTAAATAGAGACAGGGTCACGGACCAGCTAAGCTGGGGCACTGGGACCAATGGGAAAGGGTCTCAAGAATAGATGGGTAAGGAGTTGGCGAATGACAGACACAAGACTCAAAGGAATTGCATCTGAATGCATGCATCTTTACCAGGCATGAGACTCATTCTTTAAACAGACAAAAACTGCTTAACAGCATGTATTATTTTTTTTCATGTGATACAGATTGTTCTTAGAATTATTAAATCAGATACATGAGAATAGAATTTCATCAGACAGATGTCCCCTGTGTGAGTCTGCGGTTGTTCATGGTAAACATGGTTTGGCATTAGGTTCAAAATAAATCTTTATCTAGGCTATGAGTTCATGGCATTTTGAGCTAAGGACAAGCAGTTGTGGTTAACAGTCACACAGTCTACAGTCTTTTTATATTTCTGCAATCTATACCGAAGAACTTCTTCTTTCCTTCTCCTCCATATTTCTAACTCCTTTTCAAACTTTCCCCAAAACCAATCTCAAGAAGTTACAGGCGTTTTCTTTCTCTTTTATCCTTATCCCATCTTTGTTGAATCTGTCTTAATTGCTTAATTAAGGTTGCCTTTTGTTCTTTATTTACTAAACACCAGATTTAACCTGGAAACCTTTCTGCCTTGAACCAATCTTCCTCCATTATCATAATATACTCCTGTACATGGCAATATCTTATCAGTAGACTCTGGAAACTTTAACATAATATCTTCCCTTCCAGAAGAAACAAGACTATATTCCTTAGAACATAAAGAGGTAATGCCAAAAGTGCAAGGGCTCCAATGCAGGAAGCACAGCACACACACCTTCTCTGTGGGCACTCTTCCTTGACGTTTGTGCCACAGCCTACATGAGAGATCGCGCAGAATCTGCAGGAGGTGGCATGACAAGACAGTCTATATTCAATAACTTTTTCTGCTGGAAAGCCTTCCATAGCAACCATGAGTATCAGAAATATATGAGTTTAAAAATCATAAAGCTGTCACCTGAATTGTGGTAGGCATTTAAATTAGTATTTGAGAGGTGAATATGGATATAAAGCCTTATAATATTCACTAAAATGCATAGACTTGCTCTGAATTTTTGATAGAAATATTGTCTTCACCTACTTACCTAAACTTTATTCATTTTCACTATAGATGCAGAGCAAAATGAAATGTAATAATTTATAAAGAAATTGAGTAATGGGGCACACATTCAGTTTTGTTCACATGTGAAAATCTGACTTGAACATAGCTAAATACACTTAAAGTGTTATCATCAAAAGTTATGAGAAACAAGAAATTTTATTGTAATAATTTTTAGGAAGTGTGAAAACAGTTGAACTAAGACTGATAAATTTAAGCTTCATCTAACAGATAACAAATTTCATAGGTACCAATGAACTTGCTAATGTGTGAATATCCATTAATGAAAGGTATAGAGAAAGGATTTTTGATTCTCTCTATTGATCAAGAGTGAGTGCATGCAAGAGGTCAGCTTCTTCAGAAAAACAACTGGAGACAGGAATTTCAACACTTATGTTTTATTAAATAATCATAGCAGAACACAGAGAAGAAATGGATGAGACAAAACTTAGTTATTTATTAAATGTTACATAAACTCCTTCACAGTTATTATTTGTTGAGACTGGAATTTTTCATCACTGTGAGCAATTATCGAAAGACATTTCAAATCCTGATCAAAAGTGTCACTCTTGAAAAATGTCAAATAAAGTAACTACAGTTACAGGGAGGATAAAGACAAAAATCAAGTCTAAGCAGAAATGGAGATAAGTGCTCCCTAATGAAAGCACAAATGTGCAGAAGTGAATTTGAGAAACTGCAGAAATTATTCTAGTAATGTCATGAAATAACCAAATTAGAGTTCTTGTTGTTGGCTTATTTTCATTGAGTTGACAATTGGATTGTTAAATATTACATTGGAATACTCAGGTTGGAGAAATGACTTTGAAGTGAATAGCTTTTGCTGTTCTTGCAGAAGACCCTGCACCCATACACACGAAGACACACAACCATCTGTAACTTCAGCTCCATACCTATCACCCTCTTCTGGCCTCTTTGGTCCTAAGTTACAAATGTGGTGCATAGCTATAGACACAGGCAAAAACTGTTATACCATACTATAATTTTTTTTTTTTTTTTTTTTTTTGGTTTTTCGAGACAGGGTTTCTCTGTGGTTTTGGAGCCTGTCCTGGAACTAGCTCTGTAGACCAGGCTGGTCTCGAACTCACAGAGATCCTTCTGCCTCTGCCTCCCAAGTGCTGGGATTAAAGGCGTGCGCCACCACCGCCCGGCCATACTATAATTTTTAAAAGAAATAGGATATGAAAGATGCTATACTTGTTTCCTTGTCTTAACTCTGTAAGGATTTTGCATGTGTTGTACATATATATATATATATGTATGTGTGCGTATCTGTGTGTGTGCATGTGTGTGTCTGTGTGTTATTAACCTAAATTGTTTAAAAATATATTGCCTTTAAAATTTTTTATATAATTTAATTTGTTCCCTTTCTTTTCCCTCCCTCAACTCCTCCCAGAACTTCCCAAGTCCCAACCCACCAGTTTCATATTCTTACCTCAACTCTGTCTCAAAAAGGTACAAGCAAAAAATTAAGAATTGAAATAAACAATTTGAAATTAAAACAAAACAGAAACTGCACACAAAGGGAAAATTATGGTATCCATTTTGTGTAGACCAGCTACTTCCAGGCATGTAGTCTGTTCCTAAAATAGATATTTGATAGTAAAAGTATAGAAGCCAATGAGAAAATTTATAGCTTCTGTTACAAATGGCACTGTATTAATGGTATAAAGGTTGAATGGGTTTTATAGTCCTTGGGTTTGGCCTATTTTGGTGTTTTCTTAATTTCTTATTAGTTTCTTATTAATTTCTTATTAATAAAACATAACATTTCTTATTAATAAAACATAAAATGAAAAATACATAAAGAAAACAGAAGAATTGATTATACCTGCAAAGTTTACAAATAGATATTTTAAATCTTATTTTAAAAAAATATAGAAATCTTACTAAGGAAAAACACTTTTGTAACTCTGCAATATTTAACTGATAATTATAACTGGTAAAGAGTCGGGAAATAGTGTTTGCAATTGTAAAAACCTAAAAGTTAGTTGAAGGCCATGCTGGCATACAGAATGTTCTTATTCTGCTAGTCTCTGACTTGGTTTTTAATTCTATTATCTTGAGACATTTCCCTCTGGTTTTGCTGATTTTTGCAGGAACATGAACCTTAGGAAACCACCTTTAAATCAATTACTGAACTGCTTTTTAGTTAAGGGATAATTCATCCCTGGTTTGTGATATCAAATAACAATTTCTGAACATCCTTTCATAAGAAATCCATGTTTGTACACATATATTTTACATATCAAGGAGTTTCATGCAGACAATTTATTTAGTACATGTCATGTATCATTGACTGTTTGATAGCTTCCTGCAATCTGTTTCTCAGTTTCTATTTCCTGAGCTAACACAGTGCTTTTATAGTGAAAAAGGAGACAGAAAAGTTAAGAGAGATTGCTCAGAGGTTTAGAAAACGTGTTTCTCTTGAGCATGACTCAGGTTCAATTTTTAGTACACACATGGTGGTTCACAGCAATTTGAGAAGCCAAGGACAATGGCACTAGGTTTCGATCCTAATACATGAACTGGCTTTGTGGGAGCGTAGCCTGTTTGGATGCTCACCTTCCTGGACCTAGATAGAAGTGGGAGGACCTTGGTCTTCATGTAGAGCAGGGAATTTGGACTGCTCTTCAGTATCGAGAGGGAGGGGGAGTGGACTAGGGGGAGGAGAAGTGGAGTGGGGATAGGGGGAGGGGAGCGGGGGGAGGGGGCAATATGTGGGAGGAGGGGGAGGGAAATGGGAAACGGGGAGCAGTTGGAAATTTTAAGTAAAAAAGAATAAAAAAAAAATCAAAAAAAAAAAAGATGACATAGAGTAAAAGTTCCTATTCCAAATGGAAGAATCAGAAGATATTCAAAAACAATCCCCAAAATTCAGGATGGCAAACACCGAAATCTCTATCTGTATGACCAGCACCTGGGGCTTGTGATATCCTCTTGACTTCAGAAGCACTTGAGTAGCTCCACCCTTCCTGCTCTGCCACCTGAATCATACAAAAGTCAAACAGCTTTTCAAGGTAGATGCCCAATGGCATTAATTTCACCAATGTTATGGGGCCTCAACTGCAATTTAGCAAATCTCTCCTGAAACTGTATGCTCAGTTGAAGACTGTGATCTTCCCTGAACAGAAGTCTTCAGTCAAGGGTATACAGGTATCTGCCCTACCCTCTGAGAACATTCAGACAAGCTCTCAGTTAAATCTCAACAAATACAATAAATAAAAATATCTTTCTTTTTTTTTTTAACATAGTAGACTAAAACTAGATCAACAGGAAGATAACCTACAGAAAATACAAAACTAATGATATTAGACTTCTGGATACTGATAGGTTTTATCAATGAAGTCAAGGGAGCAAGAATTTAATATGCCTAGAACAGAATGCAAATGGAAATACAATATACCATAACCTGTGGTATATGATAATGTTGATTCAAAGAAGAATGATGTTCATAGCTAAACAAACCTACCCTGCAAAATGAAATAAACGTCTAGTAAATAACTAAATGATGCACTTCTGGGCCCTAGAAATATAACAAGCAAAATATAAAATCTATAAATAAAAATAAATATTGGAACAGAAATTAATTTAATGATGATGAATATGACAAAGAAGCAACTTAAAAAATGAGTTTACTTTAAAAAGATAAATGTCTTAGGGGGTTTATTGCTGCCACATAACACTGTGCAAACATCAAGTCACAAAATACTTTGACCAAAAAGCAAGTTGGGGAAGAAAGGGTTGACTCACCCTACTCTTCCACATTCTTATTTATCACCAGAGGGAGTTAGGACAAGGAATCAAATAGAACAGGATCCTGTAGGCAGATGTTGATATAGAAGCTATGGAGGGATGCTTCTCACTAACTTGCTTCCCTCAGCTTGGTCAGCCTACTTTCTTATAAAATCCAGAACCACCAGCACAAGGATTGCAGGACCAAAACTGCGCTGGCCTCTCCCACATTAATAAGTAATTGAGAAAATTGCTTGCAGCTGGATCTCATGGAGGTACTTCCTCAACTGAGGGGACCTTCCTCTCTGGCGACTCTCGCTTCTGTCAAGTTGACAGAAAATCAACCACTACGATAAACAAAAATGCTGTAGTATTAGTAAAACTAATGAAAATAGAGAATACCCAACCTAATAAAATTGCTGATTAAAAGTTAGAAATTGCATTAAATGCCCATAAAATTCAGAGTAGCATTAATGTACTCTTCAGAAGCTCACATTCAATTTATTTGAAACTTCTAATCCCATGTAACAAATCACAATTAAACTAATAGAATACAAATAATTACACGTCCATAATAAATACTAAGCTATAATATATAACAAGTATTATCTTTACTATAATAAAAACATATCCTAGGTAAAGACAAAGTCAGTCATCAATCCCGTCATTTGTTATAAAAAGAAATGACATCTATGGTCTCTAAACCACAGTTTAGATAAATGTGAGATAAATATGAAAGACTGCTATCAAACTAATTGCAAGATGCCTTAAAGACCAAAGAGTGTATAGAGCTACCTCCTGATCTACATAGATGAAAACATCCTGAATAAAATGTATTCAAACCAAATTCCAATGACACACCAATATATCATTCACAATAACTAAAAGTTGTATTCCCATGAATACAAGTATAGTTAAACATCTGCAGATCAATATACTTGATCTAGTACCTGAATAGATTTACATGAAAAGTAACATTATCATTTTAATTGAGTAAAAAATTCTTTTGTCCAAATTGAATGTCTTTATTTTCATGATAAAACCCCAAAGATATGATGAATATAAGGAATATGCAACTGTTTAATGGAGGCTTTATATGAAAATCTATAGGTAGCATTATAGTCAATGTTTATAATATTATAAATTCTTTCATTAAAATCAGAAATGTCTGTTTGCATTCATATTTAATGTAATGCTTTTAAGTCTTAAAAAGAGCGATACGATCACAGAAAGTAGTTAAAGGAATATGACTAAGACAGGAAAAAGTCAAATTACTCCCATATCAGACAATGTTATCCTTTATATGAGACTCTAAAGATCCCACAATTAAACCCTTAGAAGTAATAAAAATTCCCAATAAAGAACGAGTCAAAATCAACCTGGAAAAATTAGCAACGCCTACAAATCAGTAACAAATACAAGAAAAATTAAAGAATTCAATCCAATTCACCACTGATTCAAAGCAAAAAGTCTAGAAATAAAAGATCTCTACAATGAAAGACCCTAAAATGAAAATTTTCAAACACTAAAGAAAAAATGAGGACTACTGAGAACTGAAGAACAATGGCAATGGGTTTTTGATCCTATTGCACGTAATGGCTTTGTGGGAGCCTAGGTAGTTTGGATGCTCACCTTAATAGACCTGGATGGAGGTGGGTGGTCCTTGGACCTCCCACAGGGCAGGGAAACCCGATTGCTCTTTGGGCTGAGGAGGGAGGAAGACTTGATTGGGGGAGGGGGGAAATGGGAGGTGGTGGCGGGGAAGAGACAGAAATCTTTAATAATTAAATAAATTAATTAATTAATAAAAAAAGAAAAAATGTGTGTCTTCACATTTACTTTAAAGGAATAATGAAACTATATAAAAGAGTGATATACCAGGTGACATTTTCTCAGGAAAGTTTATTGCCATATGGTTTGTTTCCAGGAACAAAACACTGCTGAGACAAAGCATTTTAGAAAATTCATTTAATATTTTAATTGTATTTCAGTATGCTTATGTGTACATTTGTAAATCAACACATTTTCTGAATACTCTAGATGACTGAAATCAATTTAATAGCATAGTGACTTTAAATATTAATACTACTTAGAACATTACACGTAATTAGAATCATAGTGAGGATCATGTGGTATTTTTAGAGTTATTATTCCTTTTTTGGGAGGGGTTTTGAGACAGGGTTTCTCTGTGGTTTTGGAGCCTGTCCTGGAACTAGCTCTTGTAGACCAGGCTGGTCTCGAAGTCACAGAAATCCGCCTGCCTCTGCCTCCCAAGTGCTGGGATTAAAGGCGTGCGCCACCACCGCCCGGCTAGAGTTATTTTTCTATTAATAAATTTGTTTCAGTTTGTCAAAGTGTTTTGTATTCTGGTTCAGCCATAAGATTAAAATTAGAAGAACTCATTTGCTGGAATAGTGGAATAGTTCAATGACTCTTGTTGAACACATTACTGCTTTAGGAAGGTAGCAAATAAAATTGTAACATGATGATACAATAGCTCTGAAAATACACAGCAAAAATGGCTAACTAAGGCACGAACTAAGAGAAAATTCCTCAGAAGGCATATAGCATATTTTTGTAGTAACCATTAAGATACTGTTATGTCACTGAAGACTTTTCTTTTATTTATTTATTTATTTATTTATTTATTTATTTATTTTTATTCTTTTTTAATTAAAATTTCCACCTGCTCCCCATTTCCCATTTCCCTCCCCCTCCTCCCACATATTGCCCCTCCCCCCACTCCCCTCCCCCCACTCCCCTCCCCCCACTCCGCTCCCCCTATCCCCACTCCTCTTCTCCTCCCCCCACTCCATTCCCCCTCCCTCTCGATACTGAAGAGCAGTCCAAATTCCCTGCCCTGCGGGAAGACCAAGGTCCTCCCACTTCTATCTAGGTCCAGGAAGGTGAGTGTCCAAACAGGCTAAGCTCCCACAAAGCCAGTTCATGTATTAGGATCGAAACCTAGTGCCATTGTCCTTGGCTTCTCATCAGCCTTCATTGTCGCCATGTTCAGAGAGTCCAGTTTCAACCGATGCTTATTCAGTCCCAGTCCAGCTGGACTTGGTGAGCTCCCAATAGATCAGTTCCACTGTCACAGTGGGTGGGTGCACCCCTCGTGGTCCTGATTTCCTTGCTCATGTTCTCCCTCCTTCTGCTCCTCATTTGGACTTTGCGAGCTCATTCCGGTGCTCCAAATTGGGTCTCTGTCTCTGTCTCGATCCATCGCCAGATGAAGGTTCTAAGGTGATATGCAAGATATTCATCAGTATAGAATAGGGTCATTTCCTCATCCATTGCTGGTGGGAATGCAAACTTGTGCAACCACTTTGGAAATCAGTGTGGCGATTTCTCAGGAAATTTGGGATCAACCTACACCAAGATCCAGTAATACCACTCTTGGGACTATACCCAAGAGATGCCCTATCATATGACAAAAGTATCTGTTCAACTATGTTCATAGCAGCATTGTTTGTAATAGCCAGAACCTGGAAACAACCTAGATGGCCTTCAATGGAGGAATGGATGAATACTTTTCTTCTTTAAGACGGAAAGGTATTCCTTTTTCATCTCTCATTTCTGCATCTTTGCTTTTTCCCTCACACCTATCTAACCTTATCTATTCTCCTACCATGGAAGGACGCAAAAATCCATGTCATTCTTAACCAGAAATCCTCTTTGAGTTAAATGGTAGGTGAATGCTGTTGGGGGAGGCTGCTTGTTTGTTCCCGGCTGCTCACTGCTCAGCCTCACACTGCTCACACCGAAATCATATAAATCACTGGCCCATCAGCTCTAGCTTCTTCTTCTTCTTCTTCTTCTTCTTCTTCTTCTTCTTCTTCTTCTTCTTCTTCTTCTTCTTCTTCTTCTTCTTCTTCTTCTTCTTCTTCTTCCTCTTCCTCTTCCTCCTCCTCCTCCTCCTCCTCCTCCTCCTCCTTCTTTTGGTTTTTCAAGACAGGGTTTCTCTGTAGGTTTGGAACCTGTCTTGGAACTTCCTCTTGTAGACCAGGCTGGCCTTGAACTCACAGAGATCTGCCTGCCTCCGCCTCCTAACTGCTGCTATTAAAGGTGTACACCACCACAGCCAGACAACTCTAGCTTCTTATTTGCTAAGTCTTACATCTTTATTTAACCCATCTCCATTAATCTGTCTATTGCCATTTGGCTGTGGCTTATCAGCTAAAGTTCCATCTGGCTCCAGTGGGGTTATATGTTTTCTCTCTCCTCTCTGCCTTCCTTCTCCCAGTATTCAGTTTAATTTTCCCTGCCTATTTAAGTTCTGCCCTATCAAAAGGCTGAGGCAGTTCCTTAACTAACCAATGGTATTCACAGCATACAGAGGGGAATCCCACATTAGAATGCATGTATCTGTGAGTGCTTGAGATACCTGAAATGAATGATGGTTGAGTGGCTAACCCCAAAAGTTCGCATGGGGAAGCAGTACACATGTATTAGGACAGAATCAACTCAATAACTACTGAACATTCTCTCTAATATTTCTTGCTGTTCTTAGGTACATGCACAATTTTCCCTCTTACAAATCACTCAATTATGTTTACCAATTCTTTAACTTTACATAAATGGAATTGTGTTTTACACACACACACACACACACACACACACACACACACACACACACACTTCCCAGAGCTGCATTCCATTAAGTGTCATTATATACATAGTATAATTTTGTTGTATCAATCCAGGGCTTTCCATGCATATTACATAGTAATATTATGCTGCATGAGTATTGAATATACTGCAGTTTGCTTTTTGTTCCATATTGATAAATATTGCATTATTTTAAGGTTTTGACATGTACCAATTCAATCATTAATGAAAATTATTAGATAAAAGTCATTTTGAATAAGGCTATTCATTCTTCTTCAGTATCTAAAGAACACTTACACCATTATGTGATGTTACAGACTTTGGTGACCATTTTCCCTTGGACATCATGTATAAAAGTAGTCCTCAGACAAATCTGTGTCAAAGTTAGAATTTTACATATATTTTATCAGATCTAAAATTGTATTTCCCAAGAATTATAAAAGTTACCAAATTAAAATACTCATGAAATCTTGGGAATATACTTGTTGTATAAATATGTTTCTCTTTCTAGGTAGGTTTTGCTTGCACTTTCACCCATATATCTCTGTAGGGTATGAGTCATCGTCTTGCTCAGTTCCATGGGGTTACAGACGAGACCTTTATTACCCTAAAGCAGAGATTCTTAGCAATGGTATCAGACAATGGCCATTATATAATTTTCCCCAATCAAAACCTTATTTAGAGAAAGATTGACTTTATGGAAGATCTGAAAAGATGATTTTTGTAACAAATTT
This sequence comes from Chionomys nivalis, assembly GCF_950005125.1. Classification (NCBI taxonomy): domain Eukaryota; kingdom Metazoa; phylum Chordata; class Mammalia; order Rodentia; family Cricetidae; genus Chionomys; species Chionomys nivalis. The sequence continues at coordinate 30,668,060 of NC_080101.1, forward strand.
AATCCATTATGTTGACAATTGACCATGCTAATGTCATCCTGACTTTAAGTGTTCCTTTAGAGTAAAGAGGAGAAATAATAGAGCAGACAAATTGATTTTTTCTGAGTTCATGTTGGCTATATTTACAAAGTATGTCTTTGAATGAGAAAAGTAAAATTTGTTCAGAGTAATTTAATTCAGTCTTTCACTCATAATTGAAAAAAGAAAAAGGTGCATTTTTCTATTTCAGTATTTTGTTTCACAATACAATAAAAAACTACCTTTGCAAACTCTGGCAGAAAGCTGACTGTCATTCCATTTCATATGTTAGACAACAAAATAAATGTTTTAGCATAGAATCTCAAATAAATAATGTCCACTAGCCTTTGTTGTAATAGGAGCAGTGGTGCTGCGTCCCCGGCACCCAGCCGCCCACATGGCTAGCTTATGCCCCGAAATAATTACACGGAAACTGTATTCTTTTGAACACTGCCTGGCCCATAGTTTTAGCCTCTTATTGGCTAGCTCTTACATATTGATCTAACCCATTTTTAATATTCTGTGTAGTACCACGAGCTGGCTTACCAGGAAAGATCTTAACCTGCGTCTGTCTGGAGTGGGAAAATCATGGCGACTCCTTACTCGGCTTCTTTCTCCCAGCATTCTGTCTGTTTACTCCACCCACCTAAGGGCTGGCCTATAAATGGGCCAAGGCAGTTTTTTTATTAAATGAAACTAACTCCTCCATCAGCCTTAACATTATTTTAGTAAGTGTATGAAAACTATTGCTATATTGCTAACATTTCCAAATAATGTTTGATAATTATAATTTCTCATGTATTATGGTAGCTTAAATAAGAATGTCCTTATAGATTTATATATTTGAATGCTTAGTCATCAGAGAGTATCACTATTTCAAAGAATTAGAAGGATTATTAGGTGTGGCCCTTATAGAAGATGTGGCCTTGGAGTAAGTGTGTCACTAGGGTGGTGGACTTTGAGATTTCAAAAGCTCTTGGTAGACCTAGTTTCTCTCTCTCTGCCCAATGATTAGGATGTAGCTCTCAACTATTGCTTCTGTGCTGACTGCATGATGTCATGTTCTTTGTCATAAGGCAATAACCTAAACCTCTAAAACTGTAAGCTTGTTCCTACTAAGTGCTTCCTTTCTAAAAAGTTGCCTTGGTCATGGTGTCTTTTCACAGCAATAGAACGGTGACTAAGATACTTATATTTTATGTAACAATTTTGCACTGTATTAAAACTCCAAGTAAAAATATTCAATAGATGTTGTATGTACTTAAAAGAAAAATCAAAGCCAGGCAGGTGTACACCTTTTATTCTAGCACTTTGGAGGCAGAGACAGGTGAACATCTCTTATTTTGAGGCCTGCCTAGCCTAGAGTAGTTGTTATAGGACAGCCAAGGCCGCACAGAGAAATCCTGTCTTCAAAAAATAAAAACAAGAAAAAAGAAAATTCGGTTTAAAATACATTTTCAGTGACCCTAAAATTAAAGTCAGCAATAGACTTGAAGATGTATTTTCATGGTAACATAATGATTAATGTCATTAAATGATACATGTCTGATATAAAATGTACATTCATAAATTATTTTTGAGGAATGTTAAGGTACAAACTTTGTCATGGCCAGGCAGTAGTGGCGCACGCCTTTAATCCAAGCACTCGGGAGGCAGAGGCAGGTGGATCTCTGGGAGATCGAGGCCAGCCTGATCTACAAGAGCTAGTTCCAGGACAGGAACCAAAAGCTATGGAGAAACCCTGTCTCGAAAAATCAAAAAAAAAACAAAAAAACAAAAAAACTTTGCCATGTTTCTTTTTTCTTTTTATTTATTTTATTTTATTTTTTATTGAAAATTTCCACCTCCTCCCTTCCTCCCACTTCCCTCCCCTCCCCCTCTCTCCCTCCCTCTCCAGTCCAAGGACCAGTCAGGGTTCCCTACCCTATGGGAAGTTCAAGGTCCTCCCTGCTCCCCCCAGGTCCAGGAAGATGAGCATTCAAACAGACTAGGCTCCCACAAAGCCTGTTTATGCAGTAGAATCAAAACCCAGCGCCATTGTCCTTGGCTTCTCAGTCAGCCTCCACCGTCAGCCACATTCAAAGACTCCGGTTTGATCACATGCTCCATCAGTTCCAGTCCAACTGGCCTTGGTGATTTCCCATTAGATCAGTCCCTCCGTCACAGTGGGTGGGCACACCTCTCGCGGTCCTGACTTCCTTGCTCATGTTCTCCCTCCTTCTGCTCTTCACATGGATCTTGGGAGCTTAGACCAGTGCTCCAATGTGAGTCTCTGTATCTATCTCCATCCATCGCCAGATGAAGGTTCTATGGTGATATGCAAGATATTCGTCAGTGTGACTCATGTTTCTTAGAAACATATATGCTGGCACTTCTTTAGAAATAAAGAGTTAATTTCAGAAAGCTCAGTCATTCATATAATCTCTAAAGTATGGTGCACAAGTTCCACTTCTTGTTTTGTGCAAGTATGCCATCCACAGGTAGAAAGTAATTCACTTTGGAATCTGCAAAGACGTTCATGCGGAGAAAGGTATAACCTAGAGGACTAACACGTAGCCAAGGCAAATGCTTCAATTCTCAGGGAATTAGAGCATACCAAAACATGAATCTTATCTCAGCAACAATTGTGCTTGGTTTCAATGTCACTTTGCTAAAAATTAGAATCACAAGAGTGGTGTGACTGGGTCATGTGGTAGGCCTCTATTTAGATTTTGAAAAATTTCCATAGTTTTTAATATTGGCTCGATTAGTTTACAATTCTACCAACACAAACTCCAGTAGTCATGGACAAGATTTTTGAGACTTCCCTAAATGTTTTGGCTTCTAATCTGTTGTTGCTACTTAGTTATGCTTTAGGATACCAAATAGTTGAAATTGCATGAATGAAGCTTTCTAATAATATACAGAAAACAATATACGTAAGCAAAGAAGCTAGTCTTCTGGCTCTTGAAATGTCTCTTCCCATTTCTTCAAAAATTTCTTGAACACTGAGGGTAGGAGTTACATTATAGATAGGACAGTAGAGGGCTCCTTGGGCTATTAGTCTTATATTTTAATGTTATGAATTTCTGCCACACTTTCCATCTGTTGCAAAATAAGCCTCTTTGAAAGATGGTGATATTTAGGATTCAGTTAGAAATTACACTGATTTGGGGACACGCCAGTAGTACCTTCTACGGTAGGGTCCATGACCCCACCCACCACTGGTATTTTTATAACCTTGTTTTTCACTAGGTTATAAAACAAGGCCTTAGGTGCCTCATATTAAACAGGAATTAAATACAATTATTATGTTTTTGGAGTAGTTGCAATCTTCATTTCTCATTAACCTATTTGTTTGTCATCATCATTCATCACCCATGGTGCCACGTTCCACATAATATTGTCATGTAATGCATTCCCTCCTCTGGCTTTCTCCTGTGATAGGTTGATTGGTCGCAACATGCTGCTTTTAACTGCTGAAAATTATTTTTCTCAAAATTTTAACTGCTACCAAAAACATAAATAAGTTTGTAATACACGACTCTTTAATCAGTCTGTGTTCCAAGTAGATGGAAGTTTATGTTTCCAAATAGATGGAATAGTATGTTTATATTAAACAAGATATATTACACTATTTAAAATTTATAGTTTATCCAAAATTCCCTGGTTATTTTTATTGTCTTCATTCAATTAAAATTCTTTCGTTTATTGCATGAAACAAAAAGGGAATTTGAGAAGAACTAATCATAATATAGGAGAAATACATTTCTGTCAAGTTCATTTTCAATATTTTACCCACAATGAACCAACAGAGACTTCACATAATCTACAATAGAAAATTCATATGTTTTAAAAATAAAAATACCTATAATGTTTTAAGAAAAGGGAACAGCATATAAATAAATTGAAATTATCTGCACTTTGTAATTGCTTGAAAGCAACACAAATATTGAAACAACGTCGAAGATTCTGAAACATGGCAAATTTCTGCTCATTTAGTTTTCCACAAAGACACTTTAAGACAAGTTACAGAAATATAGGGGTGGTTTGTATTGGAATGGGTCATTTACTGATGCCTTTAATTAGCTCAAGAGACTTTTAATGAGTACCCCCTACACTACTAGGTCTGCCAAACATAAATAAGCCACTTGATTTATAGGTGCATAAAAGACAAGGATTATAACTGGTCTATTAATGCAGATGGTGAGGTTGTAATTTATTTCTCTAAACAATCAGACACTGTCTAGGAGTTGGCTAGCATGATGAAGGGAAGTTGCTGCAAATTGTTAATCAAAAGTGCAGAAAATCTAACTATCAGGAAGCCACTGGAATCATACTCTGCATCAGTAGATTAATACTGTAAAAAAGGGGGGCAGCATTGACTGACAAACAGGCTCATAATATAATAAATAGCTCATTTATCAGAAAATACCATCTTTGATGGTTACTATTAATTGCTACTATTTACATGACAGTTATTCGAATGACTTAAAATATGAGTATCTGAGCATGACTTTTATTATTTGTCATGGTAACTGAGAGACAGGAAGACCCATCTCAGGGAGATCATTTCCTGAGTGGAGAATACTGGATGGTAGAAAGTAAAGAAAGTAAGATGAAGACACGACTAATTTTAAGCTCATGTTGCCCTGAGTTGTCCACGAAAAAGAATTGTACCTTGAATTATGAACTAAAGTAAGCCCTTAGAGTATTTTATCACAGCAACAGGAATAGAAACAGATACCACATGAGTCTGATATCCTTCCTACCACTTAAGAAGCCTCTAGTGCATGCGTAAATAACCACTAAGAAAAAGTAGACAAGGGTTTCTCCATGAATAAGTTACAGCTAGAGTGAGTCATGCTCAATGCTGAAAAATAGACTTTGTGTTTGAACGAAGAACTATAAAGAATGGTCAACAATAAGCTGGTTTTGTGGTGATGTTTCCCATGAAACCACTGGAGCATGTACTTGTCCTCAGAACTTTAGGTAAAGACCCCAAAGTCAAAAGAATATAAAAGGGAAAGGCATTAACTACATACACACATCCAAGTTTTATATTTCAAGGCCATTATGGGTAAAACTCAGAAATAGTAAAGGGAAACCACACAACTACACCATAGCAGTGTTGGCAAGAGATTTCCCAGCTTTCTAATATATTCCCTGACTCTAAAGATTGCTCCATCCAATTTAGAGGACAATATAAAGGGAAAAAAAGATAGCGAGGAAGGAAGCAAGGAAAGCAGATTTCAGCCATCTTTTATTTTCAATAACATTTCAAAGGGAAAGTAGAGAAGATTAATCTATTTCCAAGAAAAGGTAGTCTGGGTAATTATTAAATTTACAAATAATTCAATTCATTAATAAAAAATTAAGTATAAAAGTGACTTTTTGGAGTAGTACAAACTCTAATGTAAAAGGAGTTAACCACAAGTTAATAGAGTAGCAAGTGTGTTATCAACAGAAAGCACATTCAGGTGAAATCAGCCGTCCTTCATTAATTACAATAGAGCCCGTAAGATGGGCACTGAAAGTGACTTTCCTACCCTGTCTACCATAACATAAACATATATTGTATAAATCAAACATTTTTTTGCAGCAAATAAAGAGAGTAACTTCTGCTCTTTTGGTATCAGGAAAGTGGATTCTTGACTGACAACATTTTTTTGATTACCCTATTATCTTAGATTCTATTCTAGCTAAGTATAGAAGGTGTGTAATATATGCCTTAATGTTTGTCTTCAACTTGAAATCAATCGTTAAAATTAAAAGTTAGGGATCTAGCATTGTTAAGTATCCCACACAATCTCATAAATAAATGGCTTTCATAGTTATTCTCCTGGTTTTCCTGTGACTGAAATTCTGTGCTTTTTTTGTTTGCTAGGTTTGCTTTTTGTCTACGAAATATTACCTATTTTACTGATACTGCTTATCAATTATATCTTAATGAAATGTACCTTCAAATGTAGAGCTGTGATTGTACTTTGCTAGTGAAACCATTACTTAATGTATAAGACTCTGACCAGTAGTACAAAATATACTGTAAATAATCACAAAAGGAGCCATTGCTCTCTTGCAGCATACTGCCCTTAGTGATCCCAAAACTTATTACACATAATTGGGAGAAATATTTTTGGCTTTTATATTGGGAGATATAACAGACCATGTCCAACTAGAAACCATTTAAGAAGAAAAACCTCGGGCTTCAAGAGGTCTAGACACAGAGGTTTTTCTTCTTAAGTGGGGACTGGGCGCTCTTGCTTCCCAGCAGCAAAGTGGATAAGACTTCTCATGTTTAGGCCCATATTTTTACATGGTATGGTGGCCAGAATGTTAGGTCATAGTTTAGACCTGTCACATAGAAGGTGGTCACCTCCTTAACAAAGGGTTAGGTTATTAAACATAATTGGGAACATGTCCTTATGGTATGGTTGAACAGCTTTTATGTCTGAGTTTTAAGGTAGGTTGTTGCCTAATTTTTGAGAAATTGTCATACTAGTATCCAGAGCAGCTGTGCCAGTCTGCACTCCCACCAATGGAAGAGTTTTTTTTTTTTCTTTACGCCACATTCTCTTAAGCATAAATTGCCATAAATGTTTTTAATCTTGGTAATTCTTATAGGGATAAAATAGAATCTCAGAGTTTTGGTTTGCATTTCTCCAATGGTTAAAGATGTTGAGCATTTTTTAAGTGTCTTTCAGTCATTTTAAGTTTAACTGTTGAGGAGTAGATGAGGGGTGGGCTATGGAGAAGGTGATGGGGATGAGAGGACTGGAGGGAATGGGAAATGGGTTTGGTACGTAAAATGAAAAAAGATAGTTTGTGTTCTTTTTCAGTCAGGACCAGGAGGGGTTGGTGCACCCACTGAGACAGTGTGCCTGAGCTAATGGGAGCTCACCAAATCCAGCTGGACTGGAACTGAACGAGCATGGGATCAAACTGGACGCTCTGAATGTGGCTCACGATTGAGGCAGATTGAGAAGCCAATGATAATGACATGGGGATTTGTCTCTCCTTCATGTACTGGCTTTTTAGGATCCTATTCTATTTGGATGCACACCTTCCTAAGCCTGGATGGAGAGAGGCGAAGAGCCTTGAACTTTTCACAGGGCAGGGTACCCTGCCCTCTCTTAGGACTGGACGGGGAGAAGGAGGAGGGCGAGTGGGAGAGAGGGAGGGAGGTGCAAGGAGGGGAGGAAGCAGAAATTTTGAATGGTATTAGTTATAAAGTAATAAAAACAAGAAAAATAGGTATAGAATATAAAGGGGAAAATAAATAGATGACAGTTATATTACTGGTAAACTTTTTTAGTGGTTTGGACTTGAGAGTATTCTGAGGTCAGTTTATTGAGGTTGGAAAGAACCAGTGGACCTGAGATGTTAAGTAGGAAGATGCCATTATAAAGTCAAGCCAGAGTTCATGTATGAGAAATGTTTGGGCTAAAGATAAAAACTCACAAACCATCAGAATTAACCAAGTTTTAAAACTAAAGTCAAGAAAGGCTTGTGTAGGCAGAATAGAAAAATAGCTTCCACCTCCATGTCTCAAGAGTTTTCGAATCTTAGAAAAGACACAGACACTGACTTGGAAAGGAAGCGACAGTCAAGGTAGCATGGATTTATATATTTCTTAGATATAAACACACTTCTTGAATCCCTGCTTTAAAAGAAAGGATAACCATTTTGGGGGGTAGTTAATTTTTCTACTCTCATAAATAAATAATTACACTGGATTCTCTAAATTACTAACACCTGAGCCTGAAGACATAGGTCTAATTATATGTAAACAATTTAGCCTTTAAGCTATGGTTTCTGGTTGTCTTGTACTGGAATATTTGTGGCATCCTGCTAAATTATTACTTGTCATCTACAATGCTATTTAAGATAGAAAGTCTCTAGTTGCTCCTTGTTTTGCTAACCACAAAACGACTCACAGCTGGGATATGATTCGTTATTACTTATTCACTACTATGTAAGATAGCTTATCCAAAGAGTATAAAAAGAAGTGGAATGTGATGCTGGAGGAGAAGAGTCACATTACAACAATTTGGACTGCTTATTACTGCATCATGTCTCCCCTGTTGGTTGTAGCCCTTCAATTATTGAGCACCATCCACATTTTAAGCATCCTTTATATTTGAAGGTACTGGAGACCATTTCATTAAAATATCCATAAAGCTGGCAGCCAGTGTCAGCTCTAAATAATTTCCCCATGTAAGCCAATGGGTTATGAACAATTCTTAGTCTAATACAAAGTTGAGTGGAATGCATATGGGAATCTTAGTGAATCTGTAATCTCAGATTTTGTCTTATTTCAAAAGTTATTAGAAAAAAACAAAAGTTATTGGAGTTACAATAAAAAAAGTGGTATAGAGAGAGCAACAGGACTGACAACACTCAGAAAGAAGCAGAATTGTGACTCGGTTCTATCTTTAATGCCTTGACTTGCTTTAATGCATGTTCATAGTAGCCAAGATTTAGGATTAGTAAATTACAGCATCAAAGATATTTACTTTTGTCAGTGTATAAATAGGATTTAGAATCTGGGCACTCCTTAGTTTGTGTCTTGAGCCTCCATTAGTTAGACATTAATAGAGAGTAGGTCATTTCAGTGACTTTCTGCCCTTCCTGTCTCTAGTGTTTTGTATATGATACACACGGATAAAGACAGGATCATTACAGTAACATCTTGCCCTCTCTATCTCTAGTGCGATGCACACATGGCATGCTTCTTTTGCATTTTCCTAAATATGATTCCTTTTACTTTCAGGCTTCTTCACCTGCAAAATTTTAGTTAAACTGAGATTCAAGTGTTTGTGTGTGTGTGTGTGTGTACCCATGTGTGCACATGCACTTAAACTGACACGGTCCTATTTAAAGGTCCCTATTATATTCTTGGAAAGAGAAAGATTCCTACTCTGGGAAAACATTGAAACCAGTATACACACAGAAGCATCAGTATTATCCCTGAGCGCACTGGAAAGGCCTGCAATTTATACCTAACAGGTTAAATGTATTAAAAGTTTGAATTTGGTAAACTTAACTCAAATTTTATAAGAAAAATGACAATTGTAAAACCAAAATATGTGAGAAGACATAATATGAATAATATAAGCCTTTTATTAAATTGATATCTAATTCTATTTCGAGACTTTCTTAGTTGAACGAAAGCATAAATACCCAAAAGTCATTTGTTTATGCTCGCTGTGATGAGTAACCTCACTTACATGCACCTGGCATCCTCAACTTCATGTCTTGCATCTCTTCTTAACTCATTTCACTCTTTCTACGAATTTGTGTGATTTAAGAAAGAAAGGGAGGAGGAATACATGAGAAAGGGAGGTCAAGACAATGATGGAGATCTCTGCAGCAAGAACTGAACCAAGCTCATGATAACACATGAACTATAGACTGACAACTTTGGAGTCTCCATAGGACAGAACTAGGCCCTCCGTATGTGGAAGACAGCGGTGAAACTTGGTATATCTATGTGAAAGGCCCTGGCATTAGAAAAGGTATCTATTCCTGGACTGTGAGCTAGCTTGTTGGAACCCGATCCCTATGGTGGGATGCCATGCTCAGTCTTTTAACTAATTAATTAATAAGAGAACAAACTATTTTTTTTTAATTTTACATACCAATCCCAGTTCTCATTCTCTCCCTTCCTCCCATCCCCTACATCTCCCCTCCCCACCCCCATCCACTCCCCAGAGAGGGTAAGGCACACTGTTTGGGGGGATTCCAAGACCCTCTATAGTATATCTAGGCTGAACAATGTATCCATCCAAAAAGAACAGGTTCCCAAAAGTCAGTATAAGCAGTAAAGATAAATCCTGGGTGCACTACCAGTGGCCCCGTAGTCTGTCCCAGTCATGCTGCTGGCACCCACATTCAAAGGGGGCAGAAGGAAAGAGGATTGGGAGGTTACTGTTAGATTATGACTCCCTGTAATGTCAGAAGTTACATGCATAAAAATCTCACCAATATGAATGCCTAAATATTAGATGCACAGAACAACAGCACAAGACATGCCTTGGTGAATGGGGGAAAGCCCATGAGGCCTCAGCTTTACAAATAAATCAAAACTACAGAAAATTAAGGAATGCTGAGAGCGGGAGAAATAATTTTACTGAAGAATAGCACACCAGTGGTTTATCTAATACTAAATGGTCAGCCCCGAAAACATGTTCAAACAAGGAAAATTATAATAAAAACTGAGCAATTTGCACTTAAAGATTTCAGAACATATATATACAACATATACATATATAGATATGGGTAGACATGAATGTGAAAATCATCGGTGAAAAAGAGGCCATGAATTTGAAAAAATTAAATATATTCTAACCTCAAAAAATAAAAGAAATACTTTTGAATGATTATTTTCCATACTAGGATAAAATGATATTAATGCCTCAACATTTAACAGAAAATCAAATATGTAATTAATAATTATTCTGAATTTTTTTAAGTAGAAATATGGATTCCACTTTACAGATGTTATGTGTAAAAGGAGAGATATAATAAATTGAAAAACACAGAATAAACTTTGATGAGAAATTAGAATAAAGGAGCGAGAGAAAAAAGGGCAGGGAAGTACAAATGTATTACAAATATAATTGGATTTGAGATAAATCCAATTTTTATTTTTCTCTGTAGCACAGAAATGCTACACAAGTACTACTTAGTAGTAACTGCTTAATCTGTGAACTGTTACTCTGTTCTATCTTGTTTCAATATCAAAAATGCATTGTATTGCTACAAAAAGAGCACATTATTGTTAGAGAAATATTTGTATGTTCTTGTTATGTTTGTTTAAACCGGTAAATTAAAACTCATTTGCAAACATTGCTTAAGAAATTGTGGTGTCTGTGGTTTTGGTCTCCCTGATTTATTAGTTGAGACTATGTTTGGGATTCTGCTGTAATGTTCTGAAATTTTTGTTTGAAAGATTGAATTGTGATTTATTGCCCAAATATGTAAAGATTAACACAATGGATAACTCCCTCAACATGACTAAGAGTTTCCCAGGTAGCCAGTTAGCATTATCCAGTGTCTATCACTCTCTTTTCCTCCCTCCCTCCCTCCCTCCCTCCCTCCCTCCCTCCCTCCCTCCCTCCCTCCCTCTCTCTCTTACACACACACACACACAAACACAAATACACACATGTATATATTCAAATCCTCTGCTTTGCAAGTAATAATAATTTGTGATTCATTGAATAAACAACCCAGGAATCACAGATCCAGGTATCCAGATCAAGGTAGAATTAGTGTAGCTGTGATGTGCCTTTGTTTATGGATAGACTAGTTTGGAAATTCTGTACCACATTCTTCTGGTGTGTAAGAAATTATTTGGAGCACCCGAGTTTTACAGAATAATTTCACAACAGCTAATCTTGCTAATAAATTGTCAATTTAAACAATAGATAATTTTGTATTACAATGTATGCCCAAATGAATAATAACTATGAAATTTAAGGATATATAAATTTATGTGTGTCATATATGCATGTATATGCATTCATTTTCTTATGTGTATCTTGTAATTGTATCAGTGTGAGAATGAGACAAAGATATAGTTAAAAATATGTCAACTGAAAAAATAGTGAATCTTTAAACATTCCGTTGGTAGACAGCCATTGCTGGGCTAACTGGACCGCAGACTGTAAGCCCCCTTTATATACCATATATGTGAATATATGGTATGGAAATATTATATATAATATAATATATAGTAACATGTATGGTGTATATTATATATATATCTTTATATTTCATTGAATATAAATATTATATTTACAATACATTGATGTGGGAAGTTCTTCAGTATATTTGTTGCTTTTATTGGTTAATGAATGAAGCTTTTGCAGTCAGTAGCTTAGCAGATGGGAGCAAGGTGGGAATTCCAAGCTGATAGAGGAGGAAAAAAGGCAGAGTCAAAGAGATGCCACCGCAGGAGACAGACAATGGAAGTTTACCCCGTAAGCCGCAGCCATGTGGCTTATACAGATTAATAGAAACAGGTTAAGATATAAGAGGTAGCCAGAAATATGCCTAAGCTAATAGGCCAAGCAGTGTTTTAATTAATACAGTTTCTGTGATCATTTGTGGTCTGGGAACCGAAAAACAAGCAAGCAGTCTCTGCCTTCAATATTCCTCTTGAAAACCCTGAATAATACACTACTTATCTCAAAATAAGCAGATTTATGTTCTGATATTCTTGATATTGTGAAATTAGGGATCACTTCTTCCCATTATCATCATTCCAGACACTTGACAGGTCATTATGTCAGGTTGGCATATGGTGGTTTGTTTTTTTCTTGTTGATCCTTGAAGACTTTCATTTTTCTCTTCCATATGGCAAAAATGGCTACATATTTTGTGAGCATCTGCAAGGCAATATTTAATAGTCTTACATTCCTAAGAAATTATGTTCAAGCTGACACATGTTTTTATAACCAGCATAGTTAAATGTATAATGTCATTCTTCCCAAACACAATATGAACCTATTGCCAACTTTGTTGATGCTCTTTAAATCTCTTTCAGTAATAAATGCGTGTTAATTAATTTTTCAGGAATTTTTGACCATTCTGTGTGTGTGTGTGTTCTTTTTTATTCTTTATCCAAATGTACAGCAAACTGAAAAATGAAAAACAGTGAGAGAAAATTTCAAATTTTTATAAGAAAGAAAAATTATTAATCAACAATGTTTTAGATGATACCATCAACTTTACGTTAAAAATTTCTCTTTTTACCCAAAGTTATGCTAAATTATTGGATGAAAAATATCTAATATTTTAAATTTTGTTAAAATAAACTTTTTATGCATCTTTTGTTCAATATATTGTAATTGCTTTTTGTGTGTGTGCTATTTCTAAATTATTTATTTATTTTTAATTAAAAATTTCCACTTTCTCCCCTCCTTCCATTTCCCTCCCCTTCTCCCCATCCCCCTCCCTGTCCCTCTCCAGTCCAAAGAGCAGTCAGCTTTTCCTGCCCTGCAGGAAGTCCAATATCCTCCCCCCTCCATCCAGGTCTAGGAAGGTGAGCATCCAAACAGACTAGGCTCCCACAAAGCCAGCTCATGCAGTAGGATCAAAGCCCAGTCCCATTGCCCTTGGCTTCTCAGTCAGCCCTCCTTGTCCGCCATGTTCAGAGAGTCCAGTTTGATCACATGCGCCCTCAGACACAGTCCAGCTGACTTTGGTGAGCTCCCATTAGATCAGCCCCACCGTCTCAGTGGGTGGGTGCACCCCTCGTGGTCCTGACTTCCTTGCTCATGTTCTTCCTCCTTCTGCTCCTCATTTGGACCTTGGGAGCTCAGTCCAGTAATTGCTTTTTAAAAATTTTACATTACTGTAAGAATACAATCGAGGTTGAACAATATAAACCATTATTTTCTTTTTTACATAAAAATATTCTTTTACTAGTTTCCATACACATTTGCCAGTAGTGTAAAGTCTGAAAGAAATTAGGATTCTCCCAAAGTCCTATATATAAAACTATTAGGTAATGGTTAAAATATATTATTTCTTATACTTAGTTTATTGCTTAGAGGTTAAGTGCCTAGTTATCAAATTGAATTGAAACAAAACAAAATTACAAGCTACTTCTATGTAAACTGCTTCCTATTACATAAAAAACAAACCTGACGTTAAAAATCTTCCTTACTTTATCATAATAAATAGCTTAAAATTCTCATCATAAATTTATTATCTTATGCTTAAATAGCCTAATGTTTCAGTTCTAGACACATACTTAAGAGGTTACTTTGATAATATCACATTTCTGTTTCTATATTTGCATTATTCAAATTGCACTTACCTTCTTGAAGGGAGATAGGGAAGTGGATGGAGGTGAGATGAGAGGTGGGGAGGTGGGAGACTGTGAAAAATGGAGGAAGGAGAAGCTGGTCAGGATGTATTATATGAGAAAAGAATAAAAAAATAAGGTTGCCTTATTAAACATTTTCACAGACTACATATTTTTTGTATAGAGTTCTGCAACATAATTTGATTAGCTTCCATGATGACCCAAGGGCTGGGTGGTACAGCAGTACACTTACCCTCCTCAGTCAGGGTCAGCCACAGGCAGCTGGCTCAATTCCACAGCAGGGTCTACCGAGGGACCCTGCACATTATAACTGTGCAAATAATTGTGATCATTTTCAAAATATAATGAGTAATTCCCTTTCTAAAGTATTTAGAGATATATAACCCAAGAGAAAGTATTTATATTTGTTCCCCTATTGTATTTAACTAGAGATGACTATGAATACCATTGATATATTTTCAGATGGTGGTTGACACCATTGACTGTTTTCTAGGAGGCCTGTCATTTGGTTGCCTGCTCATAATGGATGTTTTTGCTTCTTGGGAATTGGTTTTAATATTCATAATTGTCTTTATATGTGAAATGTTAATAATCGAATAAAAAGAGATCACTGTCATAAGATTTGTGCTGTAGATAGTGTTTGCAAAGGCTTGAAAATACAAAATACACTAAGAGAAGCAGGTCTGATGCACCCTTGCTATGTGATGGGTACATATAAAGAATTTAAGTCAGGTAACCTGAAATGAGTTTATAAAAACTAGATTTTACATCATGGAGAAACGTGCAGAAGTTATTATCCTCACATTTTTAAAGAAGAGTGATTTATCTGCTAATCTTGTTTTCCTAGGTGTTCTTATGCACCTCGGTAGCATAACAATAATAATGTAAAAATACTGTAACTGTGATGGATATTATTTGTCAAGGTAAGTCAGGTTCAGCTTGCATTCTCTTTCTCTGTTTTGTAGGTCACCACACACACAGTGTAAAGTAACCTTTAAAAATATCATTGTACAAATAACTCCCCAATAGTTCTGTGTTTGTTTCTTACATGTCTTTTAAAACTATTACTTTTTAACATAATCATCCTTTCTTCAAAGACGTCCAGATGTAACCTAAGCTGCATATTTTCCCTGAGAAAAACAAATCATAGATTGCCATTTTCTGTGGCCTAATCCACATATTTCTTTATTTGCAGGTGATATTTTCCACCCAACATGTGGCACAAGGTCTCACTCTGTAATGAAACCCCCTTCAGAAAAAGTCTGCAGCAGTTCCTTATTGTATAAACTAGTTATCTAGAAAATTTCCATTATTTCAACAAGGTGCAATTTTTTTTTTCAAATTATGTACAGATTATGTGCTTTTAAGGGTACTTTGAAAATGACGGGTATTTCAAAGAAAGTTTCTAAATCATTAATGGGAGTCCCCGCACAAAAAGTGCTTCAGGAAGTAGAAAGAAAAACTTTGATTGTATTAAATAGATAACCCAAATTATTCTCTACACAGCTTCTCTAGGGAAAGCACCATAACGTTTTACACTTTTTAATTTTCATTCCCATAGTTACCCTCCCTAATATTATTATATGCAATGCAATTTTGATTATATTAATGGACTGGTTTGTAGAAATACAAAAAGGTAATACATAAACAAGGAAAGAGGCTAACTTGAAAATTCACACCATTAGCAGATTTCAATGCGTCTTGATGCAGGATTGACACTAATGATGGAATCATACTACCATCCTTCAAATATATCCATCATCTTAATAAAACAAAACAAGTGTTGTTTTATAATTTATAGGAATATCTAATATAGTTTGTTTACATATTTGTTACTTAAAATATTTATAAAAATAAGACCATAAAATTCTCAATATTGTTATTATTTGAGGAATAAGAAAGTGACTCAAAAGCTGCACATCCTATGAGTCTCTGAAGAAATAACCTAAGTGTAAATCTGTTAATTTTATCCCCCAAAGAAAGAGCTACCTTACTATAGTTTGCCAACTTTTAATTTAAGTGAAAATAGTAATGTAGCAATAAATGAATTTCATGAAATTTTGTTGTTGTTTTCTTTGTATTTAGGTTCATGTTATCAGATAGTGTCTAACTATGTAGCCCAAGCTGTCCTTAAATTGACAATCCTCCTGTGTCAGTCTCCCACATAGTGGGTTCAATGGGCACACCTTTTTGTAATTTTAAATACTAAAACATAATCAAGCAAGTTTTTAAACCTTTTTTTTTCAGCCATGTAGCTAATTACAGAAAAAAAACAACAACAAAACAGCCCCCCCCCCCAAAAAAAAACCAAGAAAAAGAGAAAGCAAAAGTAGAGTAACCATTAGACGTAGAGATCACTACTACTAAAACCACACGAAAAAAGTACCTACTGTGTTTGGATATTTTACTATATTTTTGAGGATTTAAGGACTTTTTCTTATTGAAAAGAGATTCCTCTTCAGTACAATACACACTGATCGCAATTCCCCTCCCTCCACTCTTCCCAGCTACTGTCACCTCCTGTCTCTATGACAGCCATTCTCTCTCTAGTCCCTCTTTAGAGATAACAACTTGAAGAAGGGAAACACACAAACTCTACTACCAAAGGAAAGAAGGAAAGAAAGGAAAAATGACTGGAGTTAACAACCACTGGTCATTAATATCACTTAATATCAATGGACTCAACTCACCTATAAAGAGGCACAGGCTAAGAGATTGGATACGAAAACAGGATCCAACATTCTGCTGCTTACAAGAAACACACCTCAACCACAAAGACAGACATCTACTCAGAGTAAAGGGCTGGGAAAAGGTTTATCAAGCAAACGGACCTAAGAAACAAGCAGGTGTGGCCATACTAATTTCTAAGAAAGTTGACTTCAAACTAAAATCAATCAAAAGAGATGGAGATGGACATTTTTTACTCATAACAGGAACAATTCACCAGGATGAAGTCTCAATCCTGAATATCTATGCCCCTAATATAAAAGCACCCACTTATGTAAAAGAAACGTTACTAAAACTCAAGGCAGTCATCAAACCACACACACTAATAGTAGGAGATTTCAACACTCCTCTCTCACCAATGGACAGGTCAATCAGACAGAAACCTAACAGAGAAATAAGAGGATTAAGGGAGGTAATGAATCAAATGGACTTAACAGACATCTATAGAACATTCCACTCAAATAAGAAAGAATATACCTTCTTCTCTGCAGCTCATGGAACCTTCTCGAAAATAGACCACATACTCGGTAACAAAGCAAACTTACACAGTTACAAAAAAATATCGGTAACCACCTGTGTCTTATCAGATCACCATGGATTAAAGTTAGAATTCAACAACAATGCTATCCCCAGAAAGCCTATGAACTCATGGAAATTGGACAGTCAACTACTGAACCACACCTGGATCAAGGAAGAAATAAAGAAAGAAATTAAAGTCTTTCTTGAATTCAATGAAAACGAAGACTCATCATACTCAAACCTATGGGACACTATGAAAGCAGTGCTAAGAGGAAAGTTCATAGCATTAAGTGCCCACATAAAGAAAACGGAGAAAGCACACATTGGAGACCTAATAGCCCACCTTAAAGCTTTAGAAAGAAAAGAAGCAGACTCACCTAGGAGAAGTAGAAGACTGGAAATAATCAAATTGAGGGCTGAAATCAACAAAATAGAAACACAGAAAACAATCCAAAGAATCAATGAAACAAAAAGCTGGTTCTTGGAGAAAATCAATAAGATTGATAAACCCCTATCCAAACTAATCAAACGGCGGAGAGAGAATACGCAAATTAACAAAATCAGAAACGAAAAGGGAGACATAACCACAGACACAGACGAAATTCAGAGAATCATTAGATCTTACTACAAAAACCTGTATGCCACAAAATTGGAAAATGTAAAAGAAATGGACACTTTTTTAGATAAGTACCATATACCAAAGTTAAACCAGGACCAGGTGAACAATCTAAATAGACCCGTTAGTCGCGAAGAATTAGAAGTTGTTATAAAAAACCTTCCCACCAAAAAAAGCCCAGGTCCAGACGGCTTTAATGCAGAATTCTACCAGAACTTCCAAGAAGACCTAATACCTATACTCCTTAATGTATTTCACAATATTGAAACAGAGAAGTCATTGCCAAATTCCTTTTATGAAGCTGAAGTTACTCTGATACCAAAACCACACAAAGACACAACCAAGAAAGAGAACTACAGGCCAATCTCACTCATGAACATCGACGCAAAAATACTCAATAAAATACTGGCAAACCGAATCCAAGAACACATTAGAAAAATTATCCATTATGATCAAGTAGGCTTCATCCCAGAGATGCAGGGCTGGTTCAACATACGAAAATCTATCAATGTAATCCATCATATAAATAATCTGAAAGAAAAAAACCATATGATCATTTCATTAGATGCGGAAAAAGCATTTGACAAAATTCAACATCCCTTTATGATAAAGGTCTTAGAGAGATTAGGAATACAAGGGTCGTTCCTAAATATAATAAAAGCTATTTATAGCAAGCCGTCAGCTAACATCAAATTAAATGGAGAGAAACTCAAAGCTATTCCACTAAAATCAGGAACACGACAAGGTTGTCCACTCTCTCCATACCTCTTTAATATAGTGCTTGAAATTCTAGCAATAGCAATAAGACAACATAAGGGGATCAAAGGGATTCAAATCGGAAAGGAAGAAGTTAAACTTTCATTATTTGCAGACGATATGATAGTGTACATAAGCGACCCCAAAAACTCCAGCAAAGAACTCCTTCAGCTGATAAACACCTTTAGTAGCGTTGCAGGATACAAGATCAATTCCAAAAAATCAGTTGCCCTCCTATACACAAAGGATAAGGAAGCAGAGATGGAAATCAGAGAAGCATCACCCTTCACGATAGCCACAAATAGCATAAAATATCTTGGGGTAACCCTAACCAAGGAAGTAAAGGATCTATTTGACAAGAACTTTAAGTCAATGAAGAAAGAAATTGAGGAGGATACCAGAAAATGGAAGGATCTCCCTTGCTCTTGGATAGGGAGGATCAACATAGTAAAAATGGCAATTCTACCAAGGGCAATTTATAGATTCAATGCAATCCCCATTAAAATCCCATCAAAATTCTTCACAGATCTTGAGAGGACAATAATCAACTTTATATGGAGAAACAAAAAACCCAGGATAGCCAAAACAATCTTATATAATAAAGGAGCGTCTGGAGGCATTACCATCCCTGACCTCAAACTCTATTACAGAGCCTCAGTATTGAAAACAGCTTGGTATTGGCATAAAAACAGAGAAGTCGATCAATGGAACCGAGTAGAAGACCCTGATTTTAACCCACAAACTTATGAACACCTAATTTTTGATAAAGGAGCTAAAAGTATTCAATGGAAAAAAGAGAGCATCTTCAACAAATGGTGCTGGCAGAACTGGTTGTCAACGTGTAGAAGAATGAAAATAGATCCATATCTATCACCATGCACAAAACTCAAGTCCAAATGGATTAAAGACCTCAATATTAGTCTGAACACACTGAACCTGATAGAAGAAAAAGTTGGAAGTACTCTACAACATATGGGTACAGGAGATCACTTCCTACGTTTATCCCCAGCAGCACAGACATTAAGGGCAACATTGAATAAATGGGACCTCCTGAAACTGAGTAGCTTCTGTAAAGCAAAGGACACTGTCACTAAGACAAAAAGGCAACCCACTGACTGGGAGAAGATCTTCACCAACCCTGCAACAGACAAAGGTCTGATCACCAAAATATATAAAGAACTCAAGAAACTAAACTTTAAAATGCTAATGAACCCAATAAAAAAATGGGGCACTGATCTGAACAGAGAATTCTCAACAGAAGAAATTCAAATGGCCAAAAGACACCTAAGGTCATGCTCAACCTCCTTAGCGATAAGGGAAATGCAAATTAAAACAACTTTGAGATACCATCTTACACCTGTCAGAATGGCTAAAATCAAAAACACCAATGATAGCCTTTGCTGGAGAGGTTGTGGAGAAAGAGGCACACTCATTCATTGCTGGTGGGAATGCAAACTTGTGCAACCACTTTGGAAATCAGTGTGGCGATTTCTCAGGAAATTTGGGATCAACCTACCCCAAGATCCAGTAATACCACTATTGGGAATATACCCAAGAGATGCCACATCAAATGACAAAAGTATCTGTTCAACTATGTTCATAGCAGCATTGTTTGTAATAGCCAAAACCTGGAAACAACCTAGATGCCCTTCAATGGAGGAATGGATGAAGAAAGTGTGGAATATATACATATTAGAGTACTACTCAGCAGTAAAAAACAATGACTTCTCGAATTTTGCGTGCAAATGGATGGAAATAGAAAACACTATCCTGAGTGAGGTATCCCAGACCCAAAAAGAGGAACATGGGATGTACTCACTCATAATCGGTTTCTAGCCATAAGTAAAAGACATTAAGCATATAATGTGTGATCCTATAGAAGTTAAATAAGAAAGTGAACCCAAAGAAAATCATATAGTCATCCGCATGGAGAGGGGGAAGTAGACAAGATTGCAGGGCAAAAACTGGGAACTTGCGGGTGAGGTGGCATGGGGCAAAGGGGAAATGGGATGAGAAATATGAGAAGGGGAGGATGGGAGGAGCTCGGGGGATTGGGATGGTTGGGATATAGGAAGGATGGATACGGGAGCAGCGAAGTATATATCCTATCTAAGGGAGCCATCTTAGGGTTGGCAAGAGACTTGACTCTAGAGGGGTTCGCAGGTGTCCAGGAATATGTCCCCAGCTGGTACCTTGGGCAACTAAGGAGAGGGAACCTGAAATGACCCTATCCTATACTGATGAATATCTTGCATATCACCTTAGAACCTTCATCTGGCGATGGATCAAGGTAGAGACAGAGTCTCAATTTGGAGCAACGGTCTGAGCTCTTAAGGTCCAAATGAGGAGCAGAAGGAGGGAGAACAAGAGCAAAAAATCAGGACCACGAGGGATGCACCCACCCACTGTGACAGTGGAACTGATTTATTAGGAGCCCACCAAGGCCAGCTGGTCTGGGACTGAATAAGCATGGGTTGATTCCGGACTCTCTGAGCATGGCGGTCAACGAAGACTGATGAGAAGCCAAGGACAATGGCACTAGGTTTCAATCCTAATACATGAACTGGCTTTGTGGGAGCTTAGCCTGTTTAGAAGCTCACCTTCCTGGACGTAGATAGAAGACCTTCGTCTTCCCGCAGGGCAGAGAATTTGGACTGCTCTTCAGTATCGAGAGGGAGGGGGAATGGTGTGGGGGGAGGAGAAGAGGAGTGGGGATAGGGGGAGGGGAGTGGGGGGAGGGGGCAATATTTGGGAGGAGGGGAGGGAAATGGGAAACGGGGAGCAGGTGGAAATTTTAATTAAAAAAAGAATAAAAAAAAAAAAAAAAAAAAAAAACAACCAAACAGAACAAAACTAAATACAAGAAGACGAGACAAAAGCCCTCATATAGAGACAGGACAAGGTAATTCACTAGGAGGAAGAATTTCAAGAGCACTCTAAAGAAGAAAAGACGCACCCCATCCTTCTGTTAGTCCCACAAAAACACTAACAGTCACGACGTGATTACCGAAGTCCTGGTACAAACTCCTGCAGGCTCCATGCTTGTCAATTCAGTTGATTCAGTGGGCTGTGTCCTCTATCCCATTTGACTCACAGAATCCTTCTGCCCCCTTTTCCTTGGGGTTCCTGATCTCCGAGGAAAGGATCCTGGTGGAGACTTCCAGTTTAGATTCTGCATCTATCTGTGGGTCTTTGCATCAGTTCCTATCTGCAACTGGAGGAAGACTCTCTGACGATTGTACAAGCCACCTATCTATGAGTGTAACAGAACACCGTTAGGAATCATTCCATTGCATTTGTTTTAAACCAAGCTTTCACATGGGAGTCAGACCATAGTACATAGCAATATTCAAGTTTCTAAGGAAGGATTGCTTAAAAAACCTGCCATACTTGGAATATATAATGCAATGAAAATGTTTTCTATTTCTTTCTTTGATCTTATCTGGAAAACAACAAAATACGATATTTTTAGCAACTCAAAAACACTGGTGCAACAAAACAAGAAGAAAATTACTGTTTGGGAACACAATTAGGTAGGGGATATGATAAGAAGCCAAATGTTCTTGTTTACAACTCTACTCCCCAGCAAAGAAGAGGAAACTTAAAGACCCAAAAATCCAGACAGGCAATGAAGATGATGTGTGTATCCAGAAGACACAATTTAGAAAGAGTATTAAAAAGATAACAGGGCACCTCAACTGATTGTCTAGTGCAAATTGTCAGCTCTGAAAACTTATATACATGTAACTAATATGGACTAAACTGCTTATGTTTGGTAATATAATATATGCTATTATATTATAATGCAGGTGTAGTAACAAGTAGAAAAAGAGAGATGGTGAATTTGAAGACGAGAGGAAAGAAGTATATGGATTGTTTGCATGGAGAGAAGAGAAGGAAGAATTCTTGCAATTAAATTGTAATCTCAAAACAATCTTTAATTTTAAAAAAGTAGACTCTGGTTGTTTAAATACTTAACATAAAATAGATTTCAAAACTTGCCTGTTTGAAATTTCTAAATTATTTCTATTAAGTCAGTAACTAAACCATTGCATTATGATTCAGTATGATCCCAATAAAAAATTTGTGTCATTCTCTGCTCAAATCTTTCCTCAATTCTATTTTCATTCTTCAACGAGTTATTTCCATCATTATTACTGCTTAGACTAATCCACTGAAAATAAGAACATTTCACTGCCTTGCAAGTTTTTCTCATGCTTTTCACTTATCAGAGTAGACTTCATTTTCCATTGCCAAGTCCACTGTGCATCACTGACTCTTTGGTTTTTACTAAATTTGTGTCTGTATCATTTAAGACTTACAGCTGTTTCAAAAAATTTTATTTTTATGTCCAATTTAAATTTATTTTTCTTAATGATTATGTAGTCATTGCTTCATTGGCTTGAGAATTGTTTCATTGTATAGGTAACTGATGTCTATCTTTATGAGGTTAAATCATCTACACAGATTTGTGAACTTAGTAGCAGAAGAGTCCCTGTTTATAGATTACTGTGACTGCATTTTACTGAGATTCCAGACAAGAATGACCTCATAATTAAGAAAGTATTCCTTTTCACATCCTATAATAGTGATACTATTCTAGCTTTAGAAAGAAACCTCAGATTATGTTGCCTCATGTCTACCAGACAAGTAAGTGTTCAAATAGTCATTTGTTTTAAACAAACAAAAATTAAAATAAAAAGTTAAACTATATAATTTCTGTTACTTCTTATATTTAAATAAAAATATTCAAAATGAAATTATTGGGTAACTATAAAAGCATTATTTCTTTAACCAAGGTTAATCATAAACTTTTACATTCTGGGTAGTAGCTCTTTCTTAGATATACAAAAGTTAATTTTTTGACATCTATATGATTACACAAATTTTTCAAGCAGGTATACTCCACTATTACTGTTTTAAAGTTAAAATGTCATTTTCACGTGACTTGATCTTATTCTAATTATCATTGTCATTAAAAAAACCACTTTTCTAATTAAATTATTTAAAATATTTGTATAATAATGCAACATTGGATACAGTTTTTAGTGAAATTTAAGATTATAATAGTGTTGTTAAGTATGAACAAAATATACTCAGACAGCTTTCTTCCTGCCACAGCAATACTACTGTCGGTGATTTATTGGAACATTTGAAGGTTATCTGATCACTCAGTTCTGATTTCCTTTCCTTCTTGGCATATATATGTCAGATCTGTACATATATCACCACAGAAAAAGTCTAAGATCATTTTGCTCAGTTTTACATGATTAGTGGTCTGATAGCTTTACTATCTCAGCATTATTTGGCATTGTTGCAAAGTGTGTGAGTGAGTGTGGACCTTACTGTAACATTAAAGTGCAGATTCTTTCTCACTTAGTATCTTTGGAAATGCCCATTATTTGTACCTCAAGTGATGAAGGCTATTTTCTTTCTTATTATATAAGCAACAAGGAAACCTCACACTCAAATTAAAAATCAAAATATTATGCAGTAAGAAGTTCAATGGTAGCACACATAATGCCCAGTGTCACATTGTGATTGATCCCTTGTCCCACAGAATAAAGACATCAACACAAAAGAGGGCCAATAAAGTTCCTACCTCAAATATAAATTAGTAATTTATAACCCATATACCGAATATAAGGAAACTAATTTTCTAATAGAGTTGTAGATGCTAACTTAACCTCAGATGAAAACTCTTGGAGAATTCAAAGACAATGAAAAACTACTTTTCAATGCTCTGAGTGAACTGGCTATAAACAAAGGAATAGTTAAGGTATCAATCCTCAATTTTTAGAAGAAAAACATAATAGAGCAAAGACTACTAGTATAAAGGTCACAGGACTGAAATATGATAGCATCAAAATTTTAAGTCATTGACTTCAAAGTCCAAAATTAGAAAGAATAGTATTTTAGTGAATATATTGTAATGTAATTTATTAGATAAAGTAAAACTAAATGTCTTTCTGATCCTTTGACAGCACAAGATATAAAGACATAGCATTCATTTTTGGTAGTATAAAAATGAAAAGCTTTGTGCCATGTAAAACTTCAGGTAGACTGATTTTTATATTAACAATTATAAGAAATATTATCTCAAGCAAGCTATGAAGCTAAAACTCTGAATAAAATATTTCAAAAAAATTAAAGTTTATACTAACAGATATGTACAGAATCTTCTTTATCCTTTGTATAGTTTCTTTAGAATAAAAGCACAAGAACAATCTATACACTATTGATGAAATTATGTTAAGTTTATTAGATGTTGCCTATCTCATTTTATTGTCTTTATACTTGCAATAAAACATTTGAGGATTATTGAAGAACTAATATTGAATAATCAACATCTGTAAACCCTGATACTATAGACATTTGCAAAATCATCTTTATAACAGAAACAATAAAATATTGTTCTCTATACTTGTTTTCTTAGATGGAAATATATTTCCCATAAGTGTTTTATGACCTCAAGTGATTTTATTGTCAAAACTTACACATATCTTTAAAAGATAAGTTTTCTAATAATAATTCTTAGGAGCTCTTGTTTCCACTTTAATCATCGGTTTTCTAAATCTAGCCAACTGTTATTTTTCAACAGTTTCCACCTATGCTGTATATACAACTAGCTAAAACAAAGAATCTTAGATAGACTCTTACAATTCATGATTTTTATTGCCTCCCTTAATGTTAGGCTCTAAATGAACCTGTTAAATAATTTTTACATGGAAACAATGCTTACAATTTATCAGATGGTTACTGCAAAATGCCAGGCTCTTTATATAAAAGGTGTGGATTTTAAGGTACTTCAGTTGGTTTTGTGCATTCCTAGCATGCTGCAATACCTGTCTTTGATCCTCAGCCCCAGTTAAAACAGGTGGGAGGGCTCAACTCTGTTTCCCCAGCACTACACTAAAGAGGTAGAAGACAGAGTAGCAGAAATTTGGCATCAGCCTCAGTTACATAAAGTGTTTAAGTCCTATTTGGGTTATGTGAGACCCTGTATATAAAGCAGATTTTTTTTTAAAAAAAGCAAGCTAATATTGTATTCATTTTATTTAATCACCTTATGATGTTTGAAAGCCATTATAGCCACACAAGAAATATGTACAGATTACAATGAAATATAACCTTTTTCTAGATCCTTGGTAGGTGGAAAAAGTATTACCAACGTGAATACATTTCAAAACAGTGTGCTGCCATTCATATCTTAATAGACACAGAAACATATATTGCAATAATATTTAATAGGATCTGAGTTCTAGGTTTGATCTGTTTTAATCAGGTTTGATAGCACTTTTCAAAGTTAATGGGGCTGTCTGGAATTTTGCCAGTGTTCTCAAGTCTAAAATGATTTTAGCCTAAGGATAATCCTGTCTCAATGTCTCAATCCATATGAAAGAGTTATATATTATACATTCAAATAGAATTCCATTCGCCTCCATTCTGATTCCAGTGCCTGCTGCAATACATTATGTGTAACTGTTCAGTCCCATTATCTGTACCTGGTTCTTCCTTTTCCCCTAATAATAGCATAAAGATCTGAAGGGTGAACTCTTCCTGTTATTTTCTTTTTCTTCTCACTCCCTCCGCCTTTTCCATTGTCAGATTTTTGCAGGTTCACATTTTTTAAAATAGTCGGATCTGAAGCTTGATATGTAGCCCCCGACAGGTGCCTGTGACTCTATTATGTGGGAGTCAGAAACAGAAGGAATGATACGGTCACAGGTGACTGCCACCACACCTACTCGCCTGGAGCTTTCTTTTAAATACTACAGGAGAAAAGAACAAAGCTTAAAAAGAGCAATAATCTTGATAAAGTAGTGTATTTCCTCTTTGCTATGGCTACTCTAGGAAATTAATTCAGGAATAGATCTTCTCCAGTGAAAGCTGACCTCAATACTTCAAACATAAAATCCTTCAAAATGAAGTGAGCCAGAAACAGAAGGAAAAGTACAAGTTCATATATGTGAGAAGTATTTTTGAATTTTGACCAAGGTGTAGGTAGTGACTATTACAGTCTCTGAGGTATAAAAATAGAGGTTGTGTATTTCTACCAAAACATAATTTGTTAGAAAGTAGACATTCTGATGTGTATCTTCATAGTTAGAGGACTGCTATTCACAATAATGCACCACATATTTTATGAGGATTCAGAACACAGAGCTCAGAGCTTTCACATTTCAGCCACAAAAATAGGGAAATTCTGATTGTGATGATTAGATAAAATGTGTACTACATAATTGTGTTTAAAAATTCTACTCTCCCCTATTTATTTTTACAATAACACATTAATTATAATAAAGTAAAATCAATATTTGTTTGAACTGACTCTTACATGAGCATCAGTAATCTCAAAAGAGTGTGAAAACCTACTATTGTTAAAGATTTTATATATATATATATATATATATATATATATATATATATATATATATATATAGAGAGAGAGAGAGAGAGAGAATGGTTTGTTTAATGGAGTTATTATATAACAGGTAGGGACAATAGCCCAACATGTTTGCAATATAAACAACCCAGTAACAAGAATTACTCCTTTCGAGATATTGACTTACAGAGTTCCATAGTGACCCAAGCTTACAGGCTATGATGACGTTTTTGGCTGTCAACTTGACTATAGCTGGAATAAACTGCAAATCAGATATGGAGGTGATCCAGATAACTGTGATCCAGGTCTTTAGGCAGGAAGACAAAATGCCTTGGAGGTGGGATGAAAAACACCTTTAATCCAGATTTTGAGGTGGAAAGACACACCTTTCATCTGGATCACATTTTTCTGCTCTAATCCTTTATAAGAACAATGGAAATAGGAATGTTTCCTTCGTTTTTGCCTGCTTGTTCTTGTCTTGTCATCTCATATCTTCCTTTCCTGGCATTGGAGACTCCTTTATGGGATTCCAACATATGCAAAACTTGAGATGAGATACATAGCATCAATGGACTGAAAAATTACTGCATTCTTAGACTTTCCATTCACGACTATCATTTATGGGTTATTTAGAATGCAGTCTGTAAGTCATTCCCATTCATTTCCTCTGTGTGTGTGTGTGTGTGTGTGTGGAGAGAGAGAGAGAGAGAGAGAGAGAGATTTATTCCATAAATTCTGTATTTCTAGAGAACCCTGGATAACATACAAGCTATTTTATTAACCTTGATTAACCTCAAGAATTTTAAAGAAAAAAAAAAAGTTTTCCTGCAGACATCACTCACCTGAGTCACATATCTTGAAGAAAACAACCAGGAAGCTTTTACCCTGATGATTAGCATGCATGTTGTTGAGAGGTACTATACATGTTACCAGAGGAGATAAAATAAGCAGCAGTCTCACCCAAATAAGATCCCTGAAAGCTTAAGTAATGCCTGAAATGACAAGAGACATTCACTGGTTTAATAGTATCATGAATTTAATGAGAGTAAAATAATATCATTTTTTGTTTGGACCTAAGGCCAGCTCCACATGGAGGAACCTATAATTAGCACCAATATCAGGGGCCAAGAACCTGTCACTAGACCTATAATAGATACCAGAGGAGAACCTAATATTATTATTCTATCAAATGAACATTGTATTGAAACAATTCCTAATGAGGGCTTACTTTATTCATAGATCAATGTTTCTCTCAGCCTTCATTAAGCAAACTTCTTTTGAAAATAGATGACTATAAACATGATTTTTTTGTTACTTCTGATGGAGAGAAAACAAAAGACCGAGGAGTCCTCTGCCCCATATTAATGGACATGTTAAACCCCATGCCTCAATATGTTGGCATATTTATACAAGAGTGGCAGAGATAATAAGATCCATAGGTATTGGATAACGTCAAGGAAAGAGTGTTTTTAAGACACAAAAAGAGAAGCCCATATGAAATTGCAATGCTTGGAAAAAAATTCATAAGATGTCTGCAGACTCAAAACAGACAAAATCCTAACAGAGGGAAATATGTAGACACAGAAATACCATCATTAACTGGCAAACTATTCTCAATTAGTAGTTGCTGGGAAAAAGAGAGAGTCAGTTTTCTTTAGTGATGTAACACCTGTTAGATTGAGAACACTCCAGGACAGGCCCTACTTAACAAAGTCAATATAAACTTGACTCCAGAAAAACAAGAATACGAAGACAAAGATGGAAAAGGAGGACAAGGGGAAGGAGCAGAAGGATGAGAAGAAGAAGAAGGCACAATGTTGGGTAGGTAGGGAAATGTGAGTGGAGAGAGTGGGTATGGAAAGAGCAGGGGAAAGGAAGCTAATATGATAAACATGTATTACATGGAATTCTCAACGAATAAAAGTATTTATGAAAACAAGTTGACATAAAAATGCTTGCAACATGCTAATACTCACTTTCAGGAAAGGAGGCACAGCGCCAAACTAATATCTAGAGGCACGTGAAGAACTTGTTTGTTCTTGTTTTATTTTTACTTGCAAAGTGACCATCTCAGGAAAGCACATAGGCAAGCTTCAGATCTTTACTTCTCTCCTCCAATCCAATAACCCAATCTCATCTCATTCTCTATAGAAGATCAAATCATGTGGAATCTCCTCCCTCACTGCCCTATTATTAACTTAATAAACACATTCTGGTGACAAACCCTGGCATCCTTCCTCCTGTGACCCCCCTCCCTACACCCTTCTATCCAGTGTCCATCTTAATATCAGCACCCAGTTTCAAGAAACACATTCATTCTAAAACCTTCATTGGACACACCAGGCAAAATATCAAAGACCTTACCCTCATGGTACCCCATAGCCAATACACTCTGCTAAGAACAAGAGATAGCAGCAGATATCTTGGTTATATACACATTAAGCCAAGACAATAGCACATATTAGCACCTGCAATTATAATCATGACAAATCTAATGTTGAAATATCAGCACAAACAATCACAATCAATAATAATCAAGGCAATATGTTTTCACTAATGCACTGCATTTCTACTTCTGTAGGTCTTGAGAAAACAGTATAGCATAGGCACACAATGACAACTTCATAATAACTATTATGAATATGACTGTGGACTTTAAAGGGATATGAATAAATTTACTAATAAAATATTTGAAAACCAAACAAGTGTTTGAATGAAGTGGAAAAATATATTCAAGAAATCAAAGTAAAAATGGACTGAGTGAAGAAAATCAAAGTGAGTTAAACTGAGAAATAAAAACTGAAGCTATCTGTGGTTTGTGTTATAACTTTAGCCCATGGTGGTCCGATAAGATACAAGTGGCTCTTCCAATTATTTTTTTGATCTGCTAAGATTTGCTTTAAGGCCAAGTATGTGATCAATGTTATAGAAGGTTCTATGAGGTGCTGAGTAGAAGGCATATTCTTTTGTGTTTGGATAAAATGTTCTATCGATGTCTATTAAGTTCACTGAGTCATAACATCTGTTAGTTCCCTTGTTTCTCTCTTAAGTTTCTGATTGGCAGACCAGTGTTTTGGGGAGAGTGGGATGTTAAAGTCTCCTACTATTAATGTGTTGGGTTTGATGTGTGATTTAAGATTTA
The DNA here is from genome assembly GCF_950005125.1 of Chionomys nivalis. Lineage (NCBI taxonomy): Eukaryota > Metazoa > Chordata > Mammalia > Rodentia > Cricetidae > Chionomys > Chionomys nivalis. The sequence goes on from NC_080101.1 coordinate 30,698,043, forward strand.
GCAATGTTTCTTTTACAAATATGGGTGCCCTTATATTTGGGGCAGAATTGAGATTTCATCTTGATGGCATTTTTTCCTTTGATAAATATGAAATGTGCTTTTCCATCTCTTTTGATTAATTTTAGTTTGAAGTCTATTTTATTTGATATGAGAATAGCTATACTGGCTTTCTTCTTATGTCCATTTAATTAGAAAATCTGTTCTTAATGCTTTACTCTGAGGTGTGTTTCTTTTTGCAGCAGGATAATGGATCCTGTTTTCATATCCATTCTGTTAGTCAAGACTTTATATTGGCACATTTAGTCCATTATTATTAAGAGATGTTATTGACTAGTTAATGTTAATTTCTCTTTTTATTTATTTATTTATTTATTTTAATTTGGTGGTGGTGATAAAACTATGTGTATTTCCCTTCTTTGGGTTTTGCTTTTGTGAGACTATCTACTGTCTGTGACTTTGTGGAAGTACTTGAGATCTATGGGTTCATGTTTTCTTTCTAGTACTTTCTGTAGCACTGGATTTGTGGATAGGCATTATTTAAATCTGACTTTGTCATGAAATACCTTGTTTTTTCTGTCTGTGGTGATGGAGTGTTTTGTTGGTTTGAATATACTGGGCTGCTATTCATGGTGCCTTAGTATCTGTAAAATGTTTATCCAGGACCTTTTGGGTTTTGAAGTTGGGTATAATTCTGATAGGTCTGCATTTATAATTTACTTCAACTTTTACCTTTGTAAGGAAAGTTGTTTTTGTTTGATTGATTATGCTTTTTTTCTAGCCTATTTGGTGTCCTATAAGCTTCTTGTACTTTTATAGGCATATCTTTCTCTAGGTTGAGAAAGTTGAATGTTTTCTCTTATGATTTTGGTGAATGTTTTTTGTGCCTTTTAACCGGGATTCTTCTCCTATCCCTATTATTTTTAGATTTGGTGTTTTTATAGTATACCAGATTTTCAGAATGTTTTGTACTAGGAATTTGTTGGAGTTAACATTTTCTTTGACTGATGAATCTATTTCCTCTATCATATCTTCAATGGAAGATTTTCTCTTCCATTTCTTGTATTCTGTTGGTGATAGTTGACTCTGTAGTTCCTGTTTGCCTCCCCAGCTTTCACATTTGAAGAATTCCCTTGGTTTGTGTTTTTTTATTGCTTCTATTTCAGTATTCAACTCTCAAATCATTTCCTTCACTTGTTTGATAGTTTTCTCTTGATTTTCTTTGCTTTCTTTAAGAAATTTGTTGATTTATTTCTGATTTTTGTTTTCTTTTTTCCTTGTTTTTTTTAAATTTTCAAATTTTTAATAAATGCATATCTGCTCATAGGTCAGTGCCTAGCCCAACTAAATCAGAAATTACTCTGCCCACAGCTGATGGATGCAGATGCAGAGACCCAAAGGCAAACATTCGGTGGAGACAGAACCAAAACTGGAGATTTCCATTGGGTCTCTTGGAGCAGAAGAGAGAAAGGAAGAATTGTAGAAGCCAGAGGTGTCAATGACACCAGGAGAACACAACTTACAGACAACTAATGAGGGCCATAAGCACAAATTAGAATTACAAAAGTGCATCCCAATCAAAAAGATATATGCTATAATGAGCATCCTGTATAAATTCCGTGTTATTGTATTAACTATTCAGAAGCAGTTTGGCTTGAATTGTCTGAAGTAAGAAGTACATATTATCGATTCCTAAAGTAAAGAACGAAAGAAAGAAGGAAAGAAAGAAAGAAAGAACAATATTATTTATGTAAGACAAACTAGTTCCAGTATTAACGTTTATCTTCATTATGGTATACTCATTATATGTCTTTAGAATGTCATTTTTCTTGCTGCTATGCTGCCAAATACTGATTTATTAATTTGTACTAAATATTTGTAGAGATTTCATGATTTGTGTCTTTGCTCTTATATCCTCAACATTTTAAGATTTTTGTGCATTTTCTGACAAATCATTTAGTCAAGCTAAATATTCCAAGACTATTAAAGGAGTTAAAAATGTTTAATTTTTGATCTTGTCTCCTGAGTAAATACTGTTTACCAGCTGAATAAACTCACAGCTGTTAGAAAAGTATACAGAATAGAGGATGATGTTAGAAGGACAATAAATGAGAAAGCCTTCAATTTATGGACATTGTAGCACAGAAAATGAGTCACCAAACATTGAAAAGTTTGGAAGCTCTGAAACTAATAATATTTATAGTATTTGAAATTAAAACCCACACAACAAATTCATGCAGCTATAAGAATTATTTTCAGAAATGAACATGAATGCAGTGTATTATACAAATATTCAAGAACTCATACAATAATAAGATGAAGTCAAAAGGATAAAAAAATAACAGGAGTAGAAATATATTTTGTTATTCATCAAGCTATTTAAAATGTAGTTCTAACACTGCAACTTCTCTCCAAGAAGCACACAAATATTCATGCACACTAAAAAATAATTTAAGTTCTTAAAATACCACACAAATATGAATAATTTACAATTTAAAAGATTTTAATTGAATATACATTTGTCAAAAATGTGATATTTAACTAAATATGCCTGTTTAAACCAGTGCAAATGACCATCTGCTTCGAACAGCTTTTTTATTTATTTATTTATTTATTTATTTATTAAAGATTTCTGCCTCCTCCCCGCCACCGCCTCCCATTTCCCTCATCCTCCCCCAATCAACTCCCCTTCCTTCAGCAGCCCGAAGAGCAGTCAGGGTTCCCTGCCCTGTGGGAAGTCCAAGGACCTCCCACCTCCTTCCAGGTCTAGTAAGGTGAGCATCCAGAAAACCTAGGCTCCCACAAAGCCAGTATGTGCAGTAGGATCAAAACCCAGTGCCATTGTTCTTGACTTCTCATAGTTATCCTCCTGGATATTAACCTTCATCAGGCGATGAAAGGAGACAGAGACAGAGACCCACATTGGAGCACTGGACTGAAATCCCAAGGTCCAAATGAGGATCAGAAGGAGAGAGAACATGAGCAAGGAACTCAGGACCGCGAGGGGTGCACCCACCCACTGAGACAATGGGGATGTTCTATCGGCACTCACCAAGGCCAGCTGGACTGGGTCTGAAAAAGCATGGGATAAAACAGGATTCGAACAGCTTTATACTTGGTTGCTAACTGAAGTTTCTTGGGAGGCTTGAGTAAAAGATGACGAAAATATTGGTCTCATCTACTTTTAAACCAGAGCATCTTATGTGTTTTAAACAATGGGATGGATGATTTTATTTTATGTTAATACAGGTGATCATTTAAAAAGTTGGTAAAGCCGGGCGGTGGTGGCTAACGCCTTTAATCTCAGCACTCAGGAGGCAGAGGCAGGCGGATCTCTGGGAGTTCGAGGCCAGCCTGGTCTACAAGAGCTAGTTCCGGGACAGGCACCAAAGCTACAGAGAAACCCTGTCTCGAAAAACCAAAAAAAAAAAGAAAGTGTGGAATATATACATATTAGAGTACTACTCAGCAGTAAAAAACAATGACTTCTCGAATTTTGCGTGCAAATGGATGGAAATAGAAAACACTATCCTGAGTGAGGTATCCCAGACCCAAAAAGAGGAACATGGGATGTACTCACTCATAATCGGTTTCTAACCATAAATAAAGGACATTGAGCATATAATTTGTGATCCTAGAGAAGCTAAATAAGAAAGTGAACCCAAAGAAAATCGTATAGTCATCTGCCTGGAGAGGGGAAGTAGACAGGATTGCAGGGCAAAAAGTGGGAACTTGCGGGTGAGGTGGCATGGAGCAAAGGGGAAATGGGATGAGAAACATGAGAAGGGGAGGATGGGAGGAACTTGGGGGATTGGGATGGTTGGGATATAGGAAGCGTGGATACGGGAGCAGCGAAGTATATATCCTAACTAAGGGAGCCATCTTAGGGTTGGCAAGAGACTTGACTCTAGAGGGGTTCGCAGGTGTCCAGGGAGATGTCCCCAGCTGGTACCTTGGGCAACTGAGGAGAGGGAACCTGAAATGACCCTATCCTATACTGATGAATGTCTTACATACCACCTTAGAACCTTCATCTGGCGATAGATCGAGGTAGAGACAGAGACTCAATTTGGAGCAACGGTCTGAGCTCTTAAGGCCCAAATGAGGAGCAGAAGGAGGGAGAACATGAGCAAGGAAATCAGGACTACGAGGGATGCACCCACCCACTGTGACAGTGGATCTGATTTATTGGGAGCCCACCAAGGCCAGCTGGTCTGGGACTGAATAAGCATGGGTTGAAACTGGACTCTCTGAGCATGGCAGACAATGAAGGCTGATGAGAAGCCAAGGACAGTGGCACTAGGTTTCAATCCTAATACATGAACTGGCTTTGTGGGAGCTTAGCCTGTTTAGACGCTCACCTTCCTGGACGTAGATAGAAGACCTTCGTCTTCCCGCAGGGCAGAGAATTTGGACTGCTCTTCAGTATCGAAAGGGAGGGGGAATGGTGTGGGGGGTGGAGAAGAGGAGTGGGGATAGGGGGAGGGGAGTGGGGGGAGGGGGCAATATTTGGGAGGAGGGGAGGGAAATGGGAAACGGGGAGCAGGTGGAAATATTAACTAAAAAAGAATTAAAAAAATGTGTTGTGCTAAAAAAAAAATTAATGTGTTGTGCTCAACTCCCAAAAAAAAAAAAGTTGGTAAATACAATTTAAATATATTAAGAGACTTGTGGTAATAATGTGGTTTTTAGTCTAAATAACTAGATCTTATGTTAAAGTGATAGTTCTTCAACGAAAACAATCCCTCTTGGTTTCATCACACAGTGAGGTAATTGCTTGATTCTGAAATGGCTCAGTGAAATTCCATGTCTCTGCAACCACCCACTGGCATTGTGGAGAATACACAGTCTAAGAAGATTTATGGTGCCCTTTTAATGGACAGAGTCTGAAAGCTTGTTCTTTTCCAATTAGACTTTTTAAAAAAAAGCAGTAAACTTCCCTTAAATAGTCAGGAAGCAGCAACGATGAGCTTAGCATTCAGAGGTCTCTCCTCTGTCCTACATTGTTAGTTCTTAACTTACCCGAGTAAATCAAACATCCTTCTCTGCAGGATGTGCATAGCATTAGTCACTGAAATGCTATGGAAATTATCATGAAGCAGACAATTTTTAGACTAATATGATTTGAAAGTCTTATTTCATTACATGATCCCCATCATATTGAATTAGCATCATACCTCATTTGCCACTTGTTTACCCTAATGGAAAAGGATTTGTTGTAATTAAACTTCTGCCTCATATTTATAAAAACAGATATAAATTGGAATAGATATTACTTTCCAGGAAATGGCTAAAGAAGCCTAATGGAGGAAGATTCATGGTGTAATTTCTTCAGACATAATTTATGTACTCAATTTTTCTATGTGTGTTTGTGCACAAACATGTGTATATGTGTTTTTAATAGATATGAAATGTAGATAAACATAGGAATGTAAATTTCTCTGTGATTATATTTTATTCACATATATGTTTATTTAGTTGTCTCTATATATACAAATGTGCCTTATTTAATGTGAATATTGCTGCTTGAACAAATATATGCATACAGCTACATATGCAATTTGAGCTGTTGATTTTTAATTCAGATAATTGGGAAATATACTATGCTTGGAGGTTAATAAACAATATGCATATAACATACACAATTTTTAAATAATAAAGTTCACTGGCTACTTAAGAATCTTTGCTTCCCTCTGAAACATCACAAGCTTGGACTCCATACTCTGAACTTCTCCCAACATTATTATCTTCTAAGCTCTCAGGACAACCTATTAAGTTCTGAACAGTGAATTGCTTTCCCATGCCAAAGTTCCAAAATCCTCCCACAGTCCTGCCAAAAACTACTGACAGGTCTTGCATAAAATGGCCATAAACCTGGGACCAGCTTCAGTCCTAGTTAGGTTTCTAACTACTGCTATGAAAACACAAAACACAACATGACCAAAAGAAATTTGGAGAAAAGTTTATTTCATCTGGCAGTCCAGATAACACTCCTTTACTGTGGGATTTCAAGCAACCCACTAACAATATTTTTGTTTGAAATCATAGGTTTTTCTTTAGTTTTTGATGTTTTAATATTTTTAGTAGCTCCCTAGAATCAAATACACAAATACCCAACCTGGAATAATTTTTTTTATTAAGATGCACTGCTTATTTTGACTTGATATTTTGCTGTTGATCCAATTGCACCATAGGGAAAACCCTCAAAATTCATTCACACTTACATTTGGGTTGTGGTAAAAAGAATTTGGGTCAGTTTGATCTCAGAATCAAGAACAAAATCTCATATTCTGTTATAATGCTCTTTGTTTGTAGGAATAATTCCCAGGCAAGGAGGTAACAACTCTTTAAACACTATTCTTAACTACAATAAATAAACACATGTATATGTACATGTGTGTGTGTGTGTGTGTTTATGTATCCACGTGTGTGTGAGAGGGAGAGGGAAAGGAAGAGGGAGAGGGAGAGAGAGAGAGAGAGAGAGAGAGAGAGAGAGAGAGAGAGAGAGAGAGAGAGAGTTATCTTCTGGCAACCTTTGTAAATGTAAATGAAATTATTCTACTAATTACTATCATTATTGTTATTCTATCTTCCCAGGATACTATTCAACCCAGACTTCTCATTCCCTCTATCTAGACATCTATTTGTAAATTACATTTAAGGAATGAATGATCTCTTTCTGAAACAAAGGTCTATGTGAAGTGAAATTTTGTTTGTGATCTAACAAAGAAAGCTTGCCTGAAAGTCAGAGTGCAGAGCTAAAGCCACTAGTTAACCATACAGGCCAGGCAGTATGGGCACACACTTTTAATCCCAGTATTTAGGAGACAGAGGCATTTGAATTTCTATGAGTTCAAGGCCACTCTGGCTACACAGAATGGTCCAATCGAAAATAGAAACAGAAACAGAGTCAAGCAGTAGTGGTTCACAAGTTTGATCTCTGTACTTGGGAGTCACATGTCTTTAATCCCAGCAATAGGGAGGTGGAGACAGGAGTGAGATAGCTGGGTGAAGGAAGGAATACAAGGCAGGAGGAGACGGAGACAGGAGCTCAGATGCAGTCTGAGGATACAGTCTCAGTAGACAGTCTGAGGATTTGTAGAGAGAGGATCATGTCTTCAGTATTTGGATTTGGTAGAGGTAAAAGGTTTCTCTAGTGGCTGGCTGCACTGCTTCTCTGATCTCTCAGCATTCACCCCCCTAATATCTGACTCAGGTTTTTATTATTAAGACCAATTAGATTCATGTTACAACTATCTCCTTCCTTGGAGGCAGTCAACTGATAATTGTTCAGTATCTAAAACCATGTTCTTTTCCTTACCTGTGATCATGTTAAGAATCCAACCAAGCTCAGTTATTTCAGACTTGATATGCTCCTCTTTCATTAACTGTCTCTCTGCCCACCAGACTACACAGGATATGTGTATTATTTTGTCTATATGATGTAACTCATTATGAAAAGATCCACATATGGTCACTGATCAAGTAATAGCTAAGAAGGACCATGCCTGTAACTACAGGGAAGTCATTCCTGGGACAATGTTGCTACCAAAACACATCTTATATGGGCTTCCAAAGATAGAGAATCAGACAAACAGCGTCATGGTTAGAAGTTGACATGCTCAATAGAGGTAATGGGAAAGGAAATGATAAAAATATTATATTATCTCAAACAGAAAAATAAGCCAGGGATCCCCTGACACAGGAGCACACTTTGACTCCAACTTAGCTGAGAGTACACTAACCCCTATGGCCTCAAATTCTCACAGTGCATTTGACCACAACTCCCATGAAATCTTTTATTCTTTCAAGCTTTCCCTGAAATTGATGAACCAAGTGACTCCCACTGGCCAGAGAACATTCAGTTACACAGGAGCAGTGAATTTTACTTGCATTTGACTCTACATTACAATCAGTGGGTCCGGGAATTGCTAGCACCTGCTCAAGGTTAAATCTCCACTATGTCCTAGGAAGACTGTTGCTTTATCAGGACATCTAAACAAGTACCAAAGAATCTCTCAAATCTTATCAGATAGATACTCCAGTGATTTTGGGAAGCAAGGAACTAAAGGAGTCTGCGCAGTCTTTCTTGGTTGCTTACATTTCTGAGACCACTTGTGAACTTCAAATTGCTGCTTATATTTTGAGCCTCCCTTTTTAACGTAGTTGACAAACTTCTCTTCTTTGGTCTCCAAGGTCCAAATGATGCTTCAACTTAGATCCCAGCCAATACCATCAGACAATCTTCCATTCCTAAATCCTGTAGTGCCTGGTGACTCTATGATGTTTATTCCTAACTAATTGTTCAATCTTGACTATTCTCCATCTTCATGATCTGTTAACATAAGACAAACAGTAGGAAGTGGCAGAGCCATATCCACTTCTAGCCTAAAGAAGCTACTAAGAAGTACACCATCCTCCTAAAACCTGAAAACAAACTTGTTCTTGTGTTTGAGAGTAATGTGGGGAAATAAGTATGAGAGTCAAGCACTCTAGGAAGAGCATGCTTTCACACAATCAAATAAAACTCTGAGCTATGGCTACATAAACTTAGTCCCCACCAGAATCTCACACAAATCTTTCAGAAATTCAGAATTGTTGCTACTGTTTGCGTAGCAGTAGCAACACCAGAAATTGGACAGCTCCTTAATAAAATGACCACAGACAACACTTTTGCTGTTCACAGTTCTTATACTGCTCATCTTGCTTCTTTCTTGAAGGACAACCAATAAATTTGTTGTTGTTGCTTTGTTGTGTTTTCCTCTGGTATGACTTGAATAAATTTTTCACCACTTAAGATTCCAAGTCACTATACTATAATATACATGATATATTATATTTGATAAAAATGAATTGACCTATACAATGCTAAGAGTATAACCTGATATAAACTATGAACTTCAGTTAATAGTAATTTATAAAAAATATAATGATTAACTATAGACATATGGAATGATATATTGATACTACTATGAAGTATTATTTTTAAGGTAAATTTACATCTAGCAAAAATGTGCCTATGTAAATTCTGTATATTGCCTGTATTATCTAACTCTAAAATTATTCCTAAAATAATTCTATCAGTAATGGCTTTTAATAAGCAAACATACAAATACTTAAGAAGTAACTACTCTTATAAGACACAGATCAGACAATGTGTGCTTTTTTTACACTAACAGCCTTGCAGAGCAATTCTATGAAAAAAATTTCAGAATAATTTAGTTTGCAGATCAGAGAGCACATATCACAGTAAGAAACACAAGCAAACAATAATTATAATCTTCAAATCATCAACAAATTTAGAGATAAAATTTTAGTAATATTCTAATGTATGATACTTACCATATACAATAATCTTAAAAATAAAAGAATATCTATTAATTTAAAAAGAATATGGATTAAAATATTACAACTCCATCAAACAAAGGAATAATATTTGGCAGTATAAACAAAATCTACAGACATATACTTTGTTAAGCTTAAACACATAAGCATTTTATCAATAAAATAAAACACAAAATGCTATAAAATATTATGGTCTTATTAAAGTGTACTTCTGAATAAACTAAAACTCTCTATAAATAATTATACAAGCAGATATTGATGGGACAGGGAAAGGAAGGTATGTAAGAATTTTTTAAAGTGCTATGGAGAATTTGTCTTGGGTGACATACTTTAACATACATCAACTCAAGAGATAATAAGTGTGAAATTGTTACATGTGAATTAGTCTCAGATTGAAGGTTAATCAGAAGCAGGATAAGATAATATTTTTTTTTCCTTGCACTGATCTTAAATTACAAATTTGAATGAGCAACTTCTCAACAGGTGCCCCTTCTTGTGATCAGAACTTGGCTAATTTACATAATCTCTTTATCATTGCTTGCCTTATTTATACTCTTAGAAATAAGAGTCAGGAGTAGGTGTTGATTTACATAACATAGATAATGTGCTTAACAAGAGGCTTGCTACATATTAAGTGCTTAGTAAAAATACAATAATGTGATGACTATTGAGAATAAGGGTGCTTTAATGGTATAGAAGAATCATTCAGTTAAGGACCTCACATACTAATTTCAAAAAAAAGTTTCACATCAGATGTAAAAATATCAAAAAGATGTGTTTTAAAGGTGATGTTAGGAGAGGTTAAAAACTACAGGGGAACTGGTTATTTGCTTAACACTATCATAGAAAGCAAGCTGTCATACACAACAGTAAACCAAATAGATTATTTAAAATGTCATCCTTCTTCAGAGTGAATTGAGAAGATAAAATTCGAGACTCATAATGCAACCAACATTTTAATATAAACATGCATTGTTAAATTTGACAAGTGAATGGAAATGTTGTACTTTGGACTGGAAATATTGCTCAGTGGTTAAGTGTGCACAGCTTTTGTATGGAGCTGTATTTCTCTCCCTGGCACCTACAGTAAGGAGTATCATCTGCCTGTAACTCCAGCATCTTGTCTACATGGATACCTGCATTCATGTGATCATACTCTTCCACACTTTCACACGTAATAAAAAGTAAATAAATACATAAATGCATAAAGTGTGTGTGTATGTGTTTTCTTTAACAAATAGTATATTATTAGATGCTGGTTATGACCTAATGGTAATTACTATATCATTCTTGTAAACAGAAACCAAACCTTAGATTTCTCTGAAGCTACTTTAAATTAAAAATAGCACCATTTATCCTAAATATATTTTTTTCTTTTTAGGATTTTTTTTTAAATTAGTTTAAAGGTAACTATAATTCTCTTCTTTCTCGCTCAAATAATATGCCCAATTTAAAAATGATCATATTCAGTATGAGGTCTAAAATGCCCGAATTCCATACAAGAACATTTCCACCCTTTTCCGCTGAATCTCATATCATAGAAAAAGAAAAATTGACTTTTTTTTCAATCTGAAGTACTTTATTTTTCTATGGCCTAAGACATTTCAAGAGAGTAGACATGGTTTTCCCTGGAAGGGCTATGCATATAGTTGGCGACTCTATTTCCAAAGTACAACATATTTAGAAAAGAATTTATTGAGAAATTTAAACACATGTATAATGACCACAGAGTCAAATTCTGACAAAAACCTCTTTGTATTTTTGTGTTATAGTCTTCCTGAATTAAACTTCTTCCTATACCTTCCAATATATTTTTTGAGATAATTTCTGTCTAGAAAAAATTCTTCAGTTAATAATTTACATTCTAATGTTGGTGGTAGATTTCTCCATCTCTTCCCCTCAGTTGCTAGAGGAAGCCTCTCTGATAATCTGATAACCACTGATGACAGGGCATAACATCAGTCTATCAGTATACAGATTATGATTAGCAATCATTTCATTAACTTTTGTTTTATTTTGTTTATTGGTTTGTTTGTTTGATTGATTGATTGATTGATTGATTACTTTCTTTATTGCTCATTAATGTTTCGGTCTACCCTAACTCCCTAGGCTCTCCAGCTCCCAGTTCCTGGCCATCTAGGCAGTTATTGCAGAAGAGGGGAGAAAGGATTGGAGTAATCAATGGGGTAGAGAATAACGGGAGAACATGGCCCACATAATCAACTAAGCAGGGCTCAGAGGGGCTACAGAAACTGAAGTGGCAATCATAAGGCGTACGTGGGTCTGTGCTTCGCCCTCTTCATATATATTTCAGTTCTTTAGTTTAGGATTGACAGAAAGTGACGATTCATGTTTTCAAAGAAATATTCTTTCTCAACTACTGTGGTAAGTCCTTTTTTTGTCTTACGTTCATTCATCTGAGGATCGATTATTCCAAGTGAAGAATGATTTGAAACTAAGCACTGACAAACTAAAGCTAACAGATGACTAGAAAGAACCTCATAGCCCATCACAGAAGAATAACTGGAGCTGACAAAAATATAGTCACACCACAGAAATATATAGATTAAGGGCTTAGCAGAGCAGTGCAAGCTGCCTTCAAATATGTGAAGGGCTGTCATGTGGAAGATGGATTAGACATGTACTGTAGAGCTCTCAAGAGCAGAACTAATACCTCCTGTTGGTTGGTCTAGGGAAAGAGATTTTATACTTAATAAAAGGAGACATTTTAGTGTAATCACAGTAATAAAGACAGCTTCTTCATGAAGTCTTCTGTAGTTTTTTTCTTCTGTGAAAAGCAAGGATAGTGTAATGAGTGATTTAGAAAGATTTCTATGTTGTACAAAACACTAGAGTAGGTGTCTAAATATATTCTATGTATAAGTTTGTAGCAATGTGTTAAGCATCTATATTTATATAAAAATATATAGCCAATTATTTGGATGGTTGACAGTGGAAAGAGAAATAATATTTATATATTGTATTTCAATGACTATTTTTAAACAACAAAACACAAGTATATAAAGAATAATACTTTGAATGGCCTGCATATGATTTCAACAGTATGGTAAGGTCAAATCACAAATCTCAAATTTTAAAACTTATATCTATATACTTTGATCATATCACAAAAGAAAAATTATTCACATACTACTTAGGGTTACAGTGAAGTCAATGATAGATAAATTTCAAGGTTCAGTTTCCAACAAACTATGATTAAACTCAGCTTTTTCTCTTGAAACTAAGAATTAATATTCTAATATACTAATACTGTCCATATAAATATGGATAAAAATATAAATCTGTCTTTATAATTTTACCTATTCTCTAATTTCACTCATTTTTACGTGATATGTTTCATTGTTTACTGACATAATTGTATAATATATACATATATGTAGATCTCAGTTTGATGTATAGATTTTATTTTCAGGATCACATAAGAGAATTAATACGAATTTTTGGACGAACAAAAATATATTTTTTTTATTGAGAAGTTGCTGTTTCCATTCCCTTACTGCTTTCATTCCATCACTTTCTTGGCTAATGTTCAGGACAATTTTGTCATAGACTTACTTTTGACATATATCATGCTATCAATGGAAAAATGTATAAGTAGAACTGTATATTTAATTATTTTCTTTTTAAAAATGTATTTATTTATGACGTATACAATATTCTGTCAGTGTGTATGACTGCAGGCCAGGAGAGGGCACCAGACCTCATTACAGATGGTTGTGAGCCACCATGTGATTGCTGGGAATTGAACTCAGGATTGTTAGAAGAGCAGGCAATGCTCTTAACCTCTAAGCCATCTCTTCAGCCCCTTAAATATTTTCTTATTTTCCATTATTAAAGATTGAATATCATGCAGGATAGTGAAGCACTCATCCATTAATTTACATTCTTAGCCCATCTATGCACACACACACACTCACACACATACACACACATACCACACACACACACACACACACACACACACAGAGGTTTCATTTTTTGAAAATTTTATTCATGTATATATTATTTCTTAATCAGTTCTACATCCAAATTCTCTCTGGCTCCCTTTCAATTTTACCTCTTTTTTTCTACAAAATCTACTGTGTTCAATTAGACATGTTCATTTTCACATGAGTATGGAGTCATATAGGGCAACATCAGTCAGTTTCACTAAGACAAAGATTTCTTCTTTCTCTAGCTGCCATTGTTTTTCAAACTAGAATCAGCTTTAGAATTTTAATGTTTTGTTCATGAGTAAACATTCTCAAATCACTAAGATGTAACACATTTTTTCAGCATAATGTTGGAAATCTATTTATATTTTTAACATATTTTATTTTAAATATGTTAAATATATAATTAAACTAAATATATAATTAAATTTGTTTTAGACAGTTTCACATATTATGCGATGCTTCCTAGTCACTCTTGCCCTAACTTTCCCATCTCTTATGTCTTTTCCTTTCCTCCCCACAAATCCATCAAAATGTCTATTTGATTGTTTTGTGATCAATGGAATTAACCAGGACTGCATTATTTGGAAATCTTGGACCTCACACTGAATACTCAACTGAAAAATAGTGTTTCCTTTTTTCCAGAATCTATCAATAGTCAATAGTTATGGATAAAGGATATAGTTGTGATTGATTGACTGTTCATAGGGCTGGTCTCCTGTGATCCTAATGCAGATAACTGGAGATGCTGTTAGCTATTGAGTCTACAAAGGGCAGTGTTTATATACTTTATCTTTTGGTGTCTATACACTTTAAACATTCTCTTCACTAATGTTTGCTAAGCCATATAGTGGATCATATGAATAGCTTGCTTAGGGCTGGGTCCACAATCATGACTTATTCTTGCATCCTGGACTTCAGAAGAATGGCTCTCAGTGTTCACTACAGTTCCTTGTAGAGGGAGATTTCCCTAATTAAACCGAGGTCAGCTTTCATCTCTGGATAAAAGCCTAGATATTTAGAAGCTAACTTACTGCTGTGTCAACTTAATTAGACAGTGGAAATAAGTTCTCTACCCAAGTACTTTATATTTAAAAGAGTGCCATAGTATCTTAAGGTAGATTACATATTCCCTGAATCAAAGAGGTTTAAAAAATGATTTTCAAAGAAAGAATATAATTATGAAGTACTCATGTTGACAGATTATTACAAACATTATTGTAGTCTTAGAACCCACCACACCATTTACATTCAATTATTTATTATCCACAAAAATTTACAAAAATCAAACAAATAATTTAATGAAGTGAGTTGTATAATACTAGTTTATACATACACTCTTCACAGAAAAAATAGGATAAAATTTTTTGTCTACTTTAGCTCAAGCATTCATCTACGTCAATAGTGAGTACTAAATCTTTACCGGTTTTCTTGAGTAGAGAACAGATTTGTTTATTTGTTGTTGTATTATAAATCCTTACACTTGTCTAGAGAACTCACAAGCACATGCGATTTCGCAGACATATCCCATAAGTCCTTTTCTTCATGTCCCAGTTTTCCTGTGTCTTTGTAAGAATCGTTTACTTCAGGTAATATTAATTATTGCTACTTTTTTTTCAAATTCAGAAGATGTACACTCTGCAGGAAGTTCATGACAGCGCGATGACTCAAGTTCAGAAAACAGTTTAACTCTAGAGCTCAGACACCATCACAAAACCTGCCGTCCTTGAGAATGTGAGCCTTGGCTTCAGATCTTTCTGATGCCTTCAGACCCTAAGGAATTTTCCACCCTCACCTTACCTTATCCCACAGTTTTCCAACAACACATTCTCAAGAAACAGCCTTGATGTATTTAGCTATTTTAATAAAAAATGAGACCTCAGATCCTAACATGCTTCATTTTCAGATAATATGCAAAATAACATTAAGTCTGATAGTGTATGTTTGTTATTTTCTAGAAATGATAATTCTAAATCTGCAAGTAGTGTATTCTCCTAACTGGCAGTGGCTATAATGGAAACTGTAATAAATGCACCATTCCTGATGTGTTGGCCTGTTGCCAGTACAAGATAAAACAGAAGAAACTGCTTTCTGTCACTTTCTTTATGAAGAAAAATGCACACGACTTCAAAGTAGGCATCACATTCTATATTTTGTAAATGTTGAAAAGTGCATCTGACATTTCTTTTTTCAGGAACAGATATTTGAAAATAATAAGGCCTTAAAGTGAATGATTGTAGGCTTTTGGATGAAGGAGTTACAACAGCAAATAATATCTTTACTTTACAATGTAAAGGAGTAATAGATACAAATAAAGAGAAGTCAAATATTTCATTGCTGTTCTTTGAATTAAGTGAAAGAATACTAACTTTTGTATTAAATTTTAAAATACTAGTCATTCATAGGGGAAATATGCCTATGAATAAATCAGTTCTATATGCAATGATATATTTTTAATTATCCATACCATCCCTAATGTGTTTGAAAAGCTGGCAGCTTATATTTACAGTCGTAATCAATATTTGAATGCCTCCGTGTTTTCTGCTTTTATCTTGAGTTGCCACAGCTTTAATAGTTTTGTATTTTTGTCTAATTAGAATTTTAAGAATTTTAGTATGAGTGTATTGTATTTAGATCTTCCCCTCCCTTGGTCGTATGCTGGTTCCTTCCCTGTCCAGTCGGAAATGGTGAGCTCCCATTAGCTCAGGTAAGCGATTTCAGTGGGTGTGTTCATCATGGCCTTGACCTATTTGCTCATATTCTCACTCCTCCCACTCTTCATCTGTACTTTGGGAGCTCAGCACACTGCTCCACTGTGGGTCTCTGTGTTTCCATCAGTTGCTGGATGTAGGTTCTATGGAGATATTTAAGATAGTCATCAATCTGACTACAGGTAAAGGCCAGTTCAGGCACCTTCTCCTCTATTGCTTAAAGTCTTACCTGGGGTTACCCTTGTGCATTCCTGGGAATTTCTCTAATGTTAGGTTTTTTGCTAGTCCCATAATGGCTCCCTCAATCAAAATATCTCTTTCCTATAGCTCTCCATTTCTGCACCTTCCCCAATTATTAATTATTTCTTTCCTCAAGTTCTCCTCTCCTCTTTCCTTCTCCTGTCATCCTCCCCTTTCATCCTCCTTTCTTTTCACACTCCCATTCTCCCCATTTTCTCAGGAGGTTTTGTCTAGTTCCCCTTCATAGGAGGATCTACATATGTTTCTCTTAGGGGTCACCTTATTACTTATCTTCTCTAGGGTCGTGGACTCTAGGCTCATTATCCTTTGCTTTACAGATAGTATTCACATATGATTGAATATATACCACGTTCATCTCTCTGGGTCAGGCTTACCTCACTCAGGATGTTTTTTTTTTTTTTTTCTGGTTCCATTCATTTGCATGCAAACTTCAAGATGTCAATTGTTTATTATTGCTGAGTAGTACTCCATTGTTTAAATGTACAATATTTTCTTTATCCATTCTATGATTGAGGGTCATCTCGGTTGTTTCCAGTTTCTGGATATTACAAATAATGATGCTATAAACATCATTGAACGAATATTTTTATAATATGATCGACCATCCTTTGGGTATATACCCAAAAGTGATATTTTTGGAGTCTAAGGTAGGTTGATTCCCAATTTTCTGAGAAACTGATATGCCGATTTCCAGTGACTGTACAAATTTGCATTCCCACCAGCAATAGAGGAGTATTCCCCTTACTCCTTCTGCATAAGCTATCATTGGTGTTTTTGATCTTAGCAATTTTGACAGGTGTAAGATAGTATCTCATAGTTGTTTTGATTTGCATTTCCCTGATGGTTAAGGATGTTGAACTTTTCCTTAAGTACCTTTCAGCCATTTGAGATTCTTTTGTTTGAAATTCTCTGTTTAGATCTGTACCCCATTTTTTAATTGGATTATTTGAAGGTCAATTATACCATGTGGGTACATTTAGTTACTGTGCATATTTAGATAAAGTTTGTCCAGGAATCAGGTACTTTTAAAGAAAAATTAATTAGATGTATATTTTTATTCATGTCAGTTTACGAAGACAAGACAAACAACTTGAGATAACTCTATTGATTTAAATAAATGCTTCATAACAATGTACTGAAATTAAGCATTCAAAATTTTAATATCATGTATTTATATATCTTCTCTAAACCTTACCTTTTGAAAGTCTTACATAACCCTCAGACATACTGTAATGATTTTTTATTGTCTGTGTTCTTTTATCATAATTTTGAAGACATTATTAAGTACCGTTTCAATAATTCCATAACTTCCAATGTGAAACTGCTTTGCTTGCCAATATTAGAAGCCAAGCAGACAGTACTATGCAGAAGCCAAAATTATAAAAGCATATAAACCATTAGAGTTAGCATAAACAGTCTGATCCTCTATCCAAGCTTTAAACACGTGGAACACACAAATATATTACGACATTAGAATAAACTGAAGAAGGAACACTCTGGTTCAAGTCAAATATTCAAAAGTCATATCACATTGCACTTTTCTTGTGAGCCTAGAGCAAGTTATAAATATGATAAACTGCTAAAGATATCCTTGTGATAATTTGGACTTCTGGTCAGTAAATTATCTTCTTCAAATTGGCCTCACACATCCAGATTTGTGTTTTTCGCTTGTTCATCATTTGAAGACAAATCTATTTAAATGTAAATGAACAATCACAGAACAGTGAAACTAAATTAGATGCAAAAAAAAATCTAGTTGAAGAAAATAGGTGGTTTAACATTTTCTATCCAATACAAAGATAGATTTGCTTTTTAAAAAATCTCTACTTAATAAAGTTTAAGCAGTCTTTTTCCAAAATTGTGGTTGAACATTTCCTAATATCCCACTTCAATGAACCTATATTTTCAGTAAGTTCTCATACATTGCACATATTTCAACTTCCCAATGCATTATTCTATAACACATTTTCATTTATGTGATTTTAAAGTACTTCCAGGTAATGAAAAACAACAAATATTGAAAGGTGTAAACTAGAATTGACAATATACAGTAAGATACCCTTTTTAAAGTGTGGTAGTATAACACATTAAATGAGATACAAGACCATGTAAGGAAATTAAAGAGAATAATATTTAACACTAGGGGGATATGAGGATATAATATAAACAATGCCACAGAATACATGAAAAATTTAAATCAATATTAGCATAATAAATGAATACAAAAGAAATTCAGTCATTGTCAATATCCTGGAATTTGTCAATATTGACTTTAGATTCAGCATATTATTTTTATTGATTTTATTAAGTTATACATTTTTATCTGCTCCACCTCCCTCTCCACTCCCCTTTTACCCTCTCCCATGATCTCAATGCTCCCAATTTACACAGAAGATTTCTTTTTCTACTTCCCATGTAGACTGTATTCATGTATGTCTCTCTTAGGGTCATCATTGTTGTCTAGGGTCTCTGGTATTGTGAATTGTGGGCTGGATTTCTTTGCTTTATGTCTAAAACCACTTAGGTGTGAATACATATAATATTTATCTATATGGGTCTGGGTTACCTCACTCAATATGATGTTTTCTAGATCTACTCGTTTGCCCACAAATTTTAAGTTGTCATATTTTTTCTGCTGTGTAGTACTCCATTGTGTAAAGATATATCACATTTTCCTCATCCATTCCTTGTTCAAGGAGCACTTAGGTGGTTTCCATGTTCTGGCTGTGACAATGCTGCTATAAATAAAGCTGAGCATACTTCCTTGTGGTACTATTGAGTATCCTTTTGGTATATACCCAAAAGTGGTATTGCTAGGTCTTGAGGTAGGTTGTTTCCTAATTTTCTGAGAAATCACTATCCTGATATCCAAACGAGCTGTACCAGTTTGTACTCCCACTAGCAATGCAGGAGTGTTCCCTTTACTCCACGTCCTCTCCAGCATAAGTTGTCATAAGTGTTTTTGAAGTTGGGCATTCTTACAGGTTTAAGATGGACTCTCATATTTGTTTTGATTTGCATTTCTCTGGAGGCTAAGTATGTTGAACATTTCCTTAAGTGTCTTTTAGCCATTTTATATTCTTCTGTTGAGAGTTTTCTGTTTAAGTTTGTACTCCATTTTTTTATTGGATTCTTTCTTTTTGTTTTTGAATAGCAATTTCTTGAGTTTTTTGTATATTTTGGAGATCAGCCCTCTGTCTGATGTGGGGTTGGTGAAGATATTTTCCAGTTCTGTAGGCTGCTGTTTAATCTTGTTGACCATGTCCTTTGCTTTACAATTTCAGGGGATCCCATTTATTAGTTGTTTCTCTCAGTATCTGTGTTACTGGTGTTATATTTAGGAAGTGAACTCCTGTGCCAATGCATTCAAGTTTACTTTCTACCTTCTCTTCTGCGAAGTTCAATGTGACTGGCTTTATGGATTTATGTTTAGGTCTTTGATATATTTGGTCTTGAGTTTTGTGCATGGTTATAGATATGGAACTATTTTCATTCTTCTACTACTTGATATCCAGTTATGCCAGCATTTGTTGAATATGATTTTTTTTCCATTTTATATTCTTACTTCTTTGTCAAAAATCAGGTCTTCCTAGGTGTGGGGATTAATATCTGGGTCTTTGGTTTGGTTCCATTCATCCTCCTGTATTTTTTTTATGCCAATACCAGGCTGTTTTCAGTACTTTGACTCTGTAGTAGAGTTTGAAGTTAGAAAATGTGATGCCTCCAGACGTTCCTTTATTATTGTACAGCTTTGTTTGGGCTATTCTGAGTTTTGGCTTTTCCATATGAAAGTTGATTACTGTTCTTTTGATGTTTGTAAAGAATTTCCATGGAATTTTGATGGGCATTGCATTGAATCTGTAGATTGCTTTTGGAAGATTGCCATTTTTATTATGTTAATTCTACCTACCCAAGAGTGTGGGAGATCTTTCCATTTACTTGTGTCTTCTTCAATTTCTTTCTTCAAAGATTTAAAGTTTTTGTAATACAGGTCTTTCACTTTTTTGGTTAGAGTTACTCTGAGATAGTTTATGCTATTTGTGACTATTGCGAAGGATGATGTTTCCCTGAATTCTCTCTCAATCCATTTATCATCTGTGTAAAGGAGGACTACTGTAAATGAGGGCTATTGATTTTTTTGAGTTCATCTTGTATCCTGCTACATTACTGAAGGTGTTTATGGGTTGTAGAATTTCCTTGGTAGACTTTTTGGGGTCACTTATATAAACTATCATATCAGAGTTTGACTTCCTCTTTTCTCATTTGTATACTCTTGATCTCCTTTTGTTATCTTATTGCTCTAGCTAGAACCTCAAGTACTATATTGAATAGATATGGAAAGAGTGGACAACGTTGTCTTGTTCCTGATTTCAGTGGGATCATTGTGAGTTTCTCTCCATTTACTTTGATGTTGGCTGTTGACTTGCTGTATATTGCCTTTATTATGTTTAGGTTTATTCCTTGTATTCCTGCTCTCTCCAAGATCTTTATCATGAAGAGATGTTGTATTTTGTCAAAAGATTTTCAGCCGGGCAGTGGTGGCGCACGCCTTTAATACCAGCACTCAGGAGGCAGAGGCAGGCGGATCTCTGTGAGATCCAGCCTGGTCTACAAGAGCTAGTTCCAGGACAGGCTCCAAAACCACAGAGAAACCCTGTCTCGAAAAACCAAAAAAAAAAAAAAAAAAAAAAAAAAAAGATTTTCAGCATCTGATGAGATGATCATGTGGTTTTTATTTTTATATTGTTTATATGGTGAATTATATTGACAGATTTCATAGTTGTACTATCCCTGCATCTCTGGTATGAAGCTGATTTGATCATGATAAAGGACACATAATATAAAATAACTATACTGCATATTTTCCTGGAATTATTTTAAGAATTAAAATTCACTTCTGAAGACTAACTCAATAAATTTGATTCTTAAAATATAATCTTTTACCACAATTATGCCAACTTAAAGAAGAAAATAGGACATTAATTTAATTATTTTTAACAAACTTGAAATAACACTGACTGTTTAACCACAGACAATCAAATACAACTAACATTTCTAAAGTTAGAATACTGCAAGGCACTCTAAAATATAAGTAACTAAATTAATCTCACTCAACATTTTTCAGGAAATCTTATTGTTGTACATGGAATCAACACAGAGACCCATAACTAGACAATGTGCAACAATGTGCAGAAAGTAAATGATTTGGAGCACTGAATCAGAAATTGATAATTATCCATCAGCCCCCCCCCCCAAGGGTCAGGGATCTATGCAGGAGAGGAGGAGAAAAGATTGCAAGAGCTAGAAGTGATGGATGACTCTAAGAAAATAGCACCAACTAGACACAACAGGACAGACATATCTGTCCTGTTTCCAAGGAAAGAGTGCCACCTAGATACAACAGGATATATGCACAGGTAAAAAATACTGTGCAGCACACATAAATCTACACAAGTTTGAACCAAATATTTTTTAACTACATAAAATGTGAAATGGAGACAAATTTCTCTAATCCCTCCCCAATGCACTATCATAGAAGCCATTAGCAATTAATACATTCTGAAACAGTGAAAATCAGTCTTCTCCAGTAGAGTGTCTTTGGGTATACCGACCACATTTCAGTGAAGGCACTACACTAAGAAGTTGGTGGCCAGCACAAAATAAACTGCTTATGGGTTTTACAGGGACATTTACTCTATTATGACAGTTTTTGATTATCTAATTTATTGGTATTTTGCTTGTCCTTTCCAATTTGAATCTTGTATTTTGGTTTTGGAGAATGAGAACATAAAGCTTGATGTGTAGGAAGGTTGGGATGTTTTGATAGGAAAGCTATAATCATAATCAAATACAATTTATGAAAAATAATAGCCTACATATATTAAATAATATATTTATATATTAAATTAGATAATGTATATGGTAAGACTTCATATTACTTACTGTATCCATTTTATCTTTTACCAGATGTTCCAGAAATCAGTAAGATGAAAAAAATTTAATAATATAAAAAGTTTATCAACTGAAATCAACAAATTTGGGATTATTATCTAATCAGTCTATCCTAAATTCTTATACACTAAAAGTCTGATTATAATTATTACCTCTACTGGGACTTCAAGTTACAAAATCAATTAAAAGTAAATAATATCTTTTTAGAAAAAATGTTTATGTATAAAAGCATTGAATATCTGAAATCATAACAACATATTCATAAATATATGGTCACTAAAATATTAGAATATGTTAGTGAACACTAAAATTGCCATATGAAACATGATTATAATTCTAAGATACAATATTGCTCAGCTATTCATGCTTAACAAGTTGATCTATGAAATCAATGTAAACTCATGAAAATTCAAACTTTGTGGCCACAAAAATTAGCAAATGTGAATTATCTGATAATTCAAAACCAGTTTTAGTAAATAAAGAAAAGATTCAATGTTTACCATGAATCTGAATTATGTATAAAATTTAATAGAAATAGAAGGTAAACAAAGAAAGTTTTTGCATTAGGCTACACAAACCACATCAGTTGGTTTTTAACAGTGGTGCCTAACTTGGGTTTAAGGCAGCCTCTTTGGTGTGCACTGCTACTCTTCTGTACAAACATAACATTTATGTGAATAACATTTATGGATTTTAAATTTTCACAACTGCGGTCTCTCTAGCATTCTGGATAAAATAGAAAGAAATTAATGTCTCCCAGTAGCAAAGTATATATGATAAGTACATCCTCTTTTTAATGTATTAGGCAAAGTAATTCACACTTTTGAGACTTCATTTCTCTCAAAATCTGGGAAAAATAATCTTAAGTCACATAAAGTCTCACAATGATCCTGTTTCTTCTGTTGGTTTATAGTTTATTTCTTTCATGTGTTTCAGCTTTCATCAGTGAGAACAAGAGGGGATTTACTGGCGATTGTCAACATCAGGAATAAATTCAGCTATACCTTGAAAATGAATAGACGTATATTTCTCTCTGACCATTACCTCCTTTGGTTGCAAGCCTGAAAATATTGTAGAAATAGCATAAAAGTGGCAGGATAATAATAAAAGAAACATGTATTTTTGATTGCACCAGAGTCACTTAATTCATCATTTTTAGTACTGTAAGATCTTAGAATTCAGGTTATATGAAACACTAGATTTATTTACTGTTCAAGCATCTTTAAAGTGAACTATCTGATATTGGATGAATAAAACATTCTATGTGACACAGCATCAAGAAAAATACAATGAGACGAAAGTAGATGGATAAAAGCCAGGTAGATATTTTCATAAATTATTTAGTAGTTTTGAAAGCAATGATACTTGCAATATTTAATAGTAATATCAGAAGTCGTCTTAATGTCACTATTATCATAAAATTAAACACACTGAATGACAAAGTTGATATTGTCTTGCTTCAATTATAGAACATAGAAGGAAAATTAGTTCTTGCTGTCACATCAAAGAGTTCCAAAATAGCCTGGAATGGAGTAGAACAAAGTTTTATTAATTTGGGGATGAACTCATAGTAAGGGTAGTGATCCACAGTCCTCTGTTTGTGCTGGGAACTGGAACTGACACCAGCAGCAATGAGAGAGCTATGCACACTTTTATTCTGCACTGATAGTATATGAGACCACACCCAAAGCAGGCCAGTATCTTAAGGGGTATTGACTGAAGGAGTTTTGACAACTCCTTCCACACATCCATCCAGATGGATTTGTCAATTCTAGAGTTTTTGAAGTTGCTTACAATGCACTTCCTGTTTGCCTAGGTAATATTATATCCTTCTGGAGTCTTTGATGGTATTGAAGACAAACTGATAGAGTTATCCTTAATTTAGGGAAAGTTATACTTTCCTTAGTTATGATAAAAGATAAAATAGATATAAAACTTTAAACTCATAAAGGTAGATAGATGATAGAGTATTTTCCTTAATTTGTCAACTGTAAGTGGACTATAAATACTGTAACTATGATTCTTGCTTAACAACAGTTTTATATATGTAATTTTACTATGTTAAAGTTAAAACCTTCCTTTTTATCTAGGCAGAAAAGGGGAGATGATGTGGGACTCCCCTCTGTATACTGTGAATATGATTTTTAGCATTGGATAATAAAGCAGCTGCTTTGGTCTATGGCAGGGCAGAATAGACCTAGGCAGGATAACTAAACTGAATGCAGAGTGAAAGAGGTGTCATGTATCTACCAAAGGAGAAAGACACCACTGGAACCTTGTCAGTAGGCCACAGCCTCATGGCAATACACAGACTAATAGAAATGGGTTAATTTAAGATCTAAGAGTTAGTTAATAAGAATCCTGAGCTAATGGGGCAAACAACATAGTAATTCAGATAGTTTCTGTGTGATTATTTGGGTCTGAGTGACCAGGAATGAAAGAGCAGTCTTACTGTACATATTCTAAGGATACAAAACTCTTCCAAAACCTGTATTTATAATCATAATTAGACCATCAATACATTTTAAAAATATTGTACTGATTTGTTGCACCTGATTCACATTATATCCAAAATGCCAAATTTTGATATATTTGCTTCTTAACATGATTATTATTTGTAATTAATCTTTCTCTCAAATGTTCAGAATCCTTCCAAGTGAATGTCATTCCTTTCAAAACAACTTTTCAAAAAATTTTTAAAATTCCTTTTAAAAAGAGTTGAGACAATGTTCAAGATTTTTAGAAATGTATATATATATATATATATATATATATATATATATATATATATATATATAGTCTTCTTTCAAAACTGAGATCAGCCATTCACCAGAAATCACTCATATTACTATTCAATAACACTTCCATTTGATCAAACACACTATCTTCCACCAGGAGTCCTTTATCTAATTCAACATACTTGGTGTTAAACTGGGTCTCATTGCTTGTTCAAGACAAACTCAACCTCAGTGGGTAAACATTTTCTATCAGTATATCTTTTTTAAAAAAAATAACATTCCATTCAATTTCCAAGAGTGTTTTTAATTCTTTTCTCAAAACAACGCTATTTTATTGAGAAGCTTGAGAAGAAATAAAATAAAACAAAATATTTAAATGTTCTTGTGTTTAAAAGTTGTGGCACACATCCTTTATAAACAAATTCTACTTTGGCCATTTGCTTGGACTCAAATTTTCTGCTAATTTAGATGGCTGATTTTCAATAGTTTATTATTTCTGTATATATACTTATACCTGAAACTAATTGCAAATAGGTCACAAAAACAAGCAATGTCTTTGTCATATATAATTTTATTATTTCTGCCTTGATACCATATTCATTCTTGGTCCCATTGTTTTGCCTATCCAACCATGTAGTCTTTCATCACTTTGCTGTGTGTGATTGGTTGTGTGTGTGTATGTGTGTCTGTGTGTGTGTGTGTGAGAGAGAGAGAGAGACAGAGACAGAGAGAGAGACAGAGACAGACAGACAGACAGACAGACAGACAGAATTCAATTTAATTAGTAAGGATCTCCACAACCTGAAATTCTAGGTTCGGAGCATCTTGAAGGGTTACATAGCAAAAGTTCACCCTGAATTGGTTTGGTATTTCATGTGTGACAAAACTTCTTTGTATGCATCTAAATAGCCTGAATTTTTAAGGATCTTGGTTTAATTTTTTTGCATCCTTTTTAT
This sequence comes from Chionomys nivalis, assembly GCF_950005125.1. NCBI lineage: Eukaryota > Metazoa > Chordata > Mammalia > Rodentia > Cricetidae > Chionomys > Chionomys nivalis. Next base: position 30,723,956 of record NC_080101.1, read on the forward strand.
GGTTTTGCTTTTAATTTTCTTCTCGTAGAAGTAAATGATGCTTAGTTCTCTTCTTCAATCAGTTCTGACATAAACTTTGATGTTTGAATGCAATAGTCATATCTGTCTCATATGCTTTAAACAAATCTCTTTTTCACTTTGTATTCCTTGTAAGACACACCATTAAAAACCATTAAAATGTACTCTGCATAAATTGTGCTTTTTAATTTTGCCTACAACAGAAACAGCAGCAGAGTTTTGTTACTGTTCCTTTCTAGTACTTAGAATTGAACTTCAGGCCTTGTACATGCTATATAAATTCTATCATCAAGCTACATACTCAAACCTTGCCATCTTTCCATTGTAGTTAGTTAGCAGGGATATGAGAGCATAACTCCTTCAAATATTATTTAATATGTATAAAAGTTTAATTGTATGTTTTAATAATTGATTAATTCAAGTTCTCTACTAATACAGTTTACTAATAAACCGTAATAGACATATAATTTGATGAAATAAACTATAGACTATGAAATTTTAACCTATCCCAATTTAGGTAATAGAACTCAATTAGGAAATTTTAATTCACTAAAACTAGTTTTTTGCTTATGGAATGAAAATAAAAATAATACCCATATGATGAATGTCAATAGTAAGGGGCTATCATATCAAAGGAATAAAGTGTCTTCAAAACAATACAATGATCAGGAATGATTAGAAAATTTCTATTTATGACTAGTAACCTTCACAACATGAAACAATTAGCTATCATCAGTTTCTTTTAAAGCACATTTACTTGTTTGATCATCTGAGATTCTGAGCGGATTGTCTTCCTAGTTTTTTTCAATATTTAATTAAGAAAAATCAGTCATAGATCATTATAGTACTAAGTGAGTGAGAGGACTTTACTAAAATTGCATGAGGAATATCTTCATCGCTCTTCTGAATTTTCTTGAATATTGTTCTCATCCAAGAAAGAATTATTCACCAGTGAAACTAGCCAGGACATTATAAATTTATTAGTCTAAAAATGACACTAGTGTGTAAATGTACTCTATGTAGAAATAATCAATTTTTAATGGGTGTTTTCAATGTCAGGAATTCAAATACTCTAGAACTCCATATATTAGAAATATATCTAACCAATAAAATAAATACATTTATTCAATATTGGGACTCTTGACCAAATTGATTTTCGTATTCTCCTATGATTGCATTATTGGAGCTTGCTTTCCTCTTGCCTTGTTTACTATTCTTAGTCATGTGACTCACAATTGGATTGACAATGCCTATAGCCCTTAGTCCACACATAAAACTGTCAGCGTGCATGCCAATTAATGCCAACTGGGATGTGAATGCCTATTCACCAGGAACTGGACTGAAACCACCCCTTGATTTCACATAGGCCATTGAGCAGTAATGACTTTCCATCACTTATAACCTGAACTACTTTCAAAGTAGTGACCTAGAAAGGAAAGGCTCTGTATCCCATTATGATTTCCCTGGAAAACACTGTTCCCCTGAGATCACTTAGTCCTAAATAGCTCTTAAATGCTTTATTGCCTTTAACAGGTTGTATTAGTGAGGCAGAAAAAAGAGAATTTCAGTTAAAAATTCATTTGGAACTATTTAAAGACATAGTCAAAATGTATGTGGGTAATGATAGAAGTGATATAAATCAAAATTCTTTCTGCCATGCGGGAGAGAATAAAACTGTCAAGCTTATTAAACATCATTTTCACATTGAATCTAACTCTTTACAATAAATGTCCATAAAAATTAGAAAGCAACATATAATAAAATATAAAGTAACTCATGGAGGTAATTTTATCTTCATTTAATAATCAATGTACATTCATGTTTATACATCAATGTGACTCTGTGGAAAAATGGGTAGAACACTGGATGTCTAGTGATGTATGTGTGCATCATTGCAAAAATGGCTGTATAAGTTCTATATGATTAGCTTATATTTATATTATTAAATATATAAATATATATTTTATTAAGTATAACTCTAGAAGTTAAAAAAATAAATTTAGCTACAACTTTTTGAGAAAAAAAAAACAAAATCCTAGTCTCAGAGTATAAATGGAATTACTGAATAACCAACTCTTTATCTCATAGAACATATATGTAATCTAAGAGTCCATAAAAGATTCACTAATCTGTTCTTTTTGGCCTCTTGTTTGTTGCATCTGATTTTCCTTCCCTTTATTGTTCCTGTTTCTTTTCTCTTTGCATGGCTTAGGGTCACATCTACTCTGTACTTTTCAAGGTGTACCTGTGTCCCAGGTGTCCTATGCTCTCCCTTTTATCTAAAATAAAATTTTCATTAATCATACCTAGGGGCAAATTTGTTATTAATTAATTAATTTATTTATTTTTTCATTCATCCTGTTCTGAAACTCATAATTAATCATGTCCTTTCCTTTTTCTTTCTTTATTGTTTTCATTCATCTCATACAGAAATAGAAAGTGGTATAAATGAGTTTCCTCTTCAAGGAACTCAAATTTCCATCAATTATCTCAGATTTTTAAGTTGTTACATTGAATCCAAAATTCCTTATCAATGGATACATTTTATTATTTTAAAGTAACACAGTTAAATGGGAGGTAGTGGATAAGAGTCTTTTCTTTGAACCTGTATTCAAATACCCTGAAATCACACAGTAGAGACTATATGTGCCTGTAATGCCAACACTGGCATTTGGTTGAAGGTGCCAAGACTAATCAAAAGGATAAGAGACTCTGTTTTAAGGTAAGAAGTCTGTGAACATTGGGTATACACTCTAATATGCTATAATCCCAGAAGGCCTTGAAAAGCCCTGATCTTCTGACTTACACAGATACAGTTTACATGACCCTTATTTCAGTTACCTCTACTTATTGACAGTAGCTATTCTAGCTAGATGATCCATGTTCTCAACATCCTCAATAGCCTTCGTTTCCTATACTGGATTTTTTATATTTTACTTTAAAAATAACATTAATCAAAATTCCCACTTCCTCCCCCCTCCCACTTCCTTCCCACTCCCCACATCTTCCAGTCCTAAGAGAGGGGAAGGCACCCTGCCCAGTGGGAAGTCCAAGGACCTCCCCACTACATCCAGTGGAGCAGAGGGTGCCTGAACTGGCCTTGTCCCATAGTCAGACTAATGACTATCTTGAATATCACCATAGAACCTTTGTCGGTTGACAGATGGAGACAGAGACCCACAGCAGAGCACTGGAATATACTGGATTTTTTAAAACATGACACAAACCTACACATATGTTGGAAGAAGAATTCTTAATTGAGAAAATACCTCTCTATGATTTGCCTCTTGGTAAGTCTAAGGGGCATTTTCTTGATTAATAATTGATTTAGAGGGCCCATCCCATATTGATTGAAGCTATCACTGGGTAGGTGGCCCTCACTGGTATAAAAACAAACAAACTAGAAATCCAGGTGAGAAAGATAATATTCGACATTTTCCCCAAGGTTTCTGTATCAGTCCCTGCTTCTGTGTTTCTCCCTTGTCTTAGTTCCTGCCCTGACTTCTTTCAGTAATGAACTGTGACATGTACTGTAAATACATGTCATGAAATAAAATTCTCCCTCCTCAAGTTGCTTTCAGTTATAATGGTTATCACAGAAATAATACAAAGACAGCCTCCAAAGCCAGGCGGTGGTGGCGCACGCCTTTAATCCCAGCACTTGGGAGGCATAGGCAGGCAGATCTCTGTGAGTTCGAGACCAGCCTGATCTACAAGAGCTAGTTCCAGGACAGGCTCCAAAACCACAGAGAAACTCTGTCTCGAAAAAACCAAAAAAAAAAAAAAAAGACAGCCTCCAATGCAGTTCAGCTTCATGTACAATGCTGCATATATTGCAAACACATGGTAACTCTTCAGAGAAAATCATCATGATATATTAATTCCTAAAAAATAAATTTCGTATTAAAAGTTAATTCTGAAGAGAATACTGCCCAGCTACACATTGCCTGAACATTTTGCTCTGACACAAGGTAAAATCTTTCATGATATCATAACTCTTGAATTTTGCTACTTGCAGACCTAGAATAATGCAGGTGACTCTGATTCCTGCCACAAACTAAAAAAAAAAAAAAAAAAAAAAAAAAAAAATTTTAGCCATTCTGACAGGTGTAAGATGGTATCTTAATGTTGTCTTGATTTGCATTTCCCTGATTGCTAGGGAAGTTGAGCACGATCTTAAGTGTCTTTTGGCCATTTGAACTTCTTCTGTTGAAAAGTCTCTGTTCAGCTCAGTGCCCCATTTTATAATTGGATTGATTAACCTTTTACGGTCTAATTTCTTGAGTTCTTTATATATTTTGGATATCAGACCTTTGTCAGTTGCGGGGTTGGTGAAGATCTTCTCCCAGTCAATGGGTTGCCTTTCTGTCTTAGTGACAGTGTCCTTTGCTTTACTGAAGCTTGATAGCCTCTGCTGGAGAGGTTGTGGAGATAGGGGCACTCTCCTCCATTGCTGGTGGGAATGCAAACTTGTGCAACCACTTTGGAAAGCAGTGTGGCGGTTTCTCAGGAAAGTCGGGATCAACCTACCTCTCGACCCAGCAATACCACTATTGGGAATATACCCAAGAGATGCCCAAACATACAACAAAAGTATATGCTCAACTATGTTCATAGCAGCATTGTTTGTAATAGTCAGAATCTGGAAACAACCTAGATGCCCTTCAATGGAAGAATGGATGAAGAAAGTATGGAATATATACATATTAGAGTACTACTCAGCAGTAAAAAACAATGACTTCTTGAATTTTGCATACAAATGGACGGAAATAGAAAACACTATCCTGAGTGAGGTAAGCCAGACCCAAAAAGAGGAACATGGGATGTACTCACTCATATTTGGTTTCTAGCCATAAATAAAGGACATTGAGACTATAATTCGTGATTCTAGAGAAGCTAAATAAGAAGGTGAACCCAAAGAAAAACATATAAGCATCCTCCTGAATATTAACCTTCATCAGGTGATGAAAGAAGACAGAGACAGAGACCAACATTGGAGCACTGGACTGAAGTCTCACGATCCAAAGGAGGAGCAGAAGGAGACTGAGCACGAGCAAGGAACTCAGGACCGCGAGGGGTGCACCCACACACTGAGGCAAAGGGGATGTTCTATCGGGAACTCACCAAGGCCAGCTGGCCGGGGTCTGAAAAAGCATGGGACAAAACCGGTCTCGCTGAACATAGTGGACAATAAGGTCTACTGAGAACTGAAGAACAATGGCAATGGGTTCTTGATCCTATTGCACGTAATGGCTTTGTGGGAGCCCAGGTAGTTTGGATGCTCACCTTAATAGACCTGGATGGAGGTGGGTGGTCCTTGGACCTCCCACAGGGCAGAGAAACCTGCTTGCTCTTTGGGCTGAGGAGGGAGGAAGACTTGATTGGGGGAGGGGGAGGGAATGGGAGATGGTGGCGGGGAAGAGGCAGAAATCTTTAATAATTAAATAAATTAAAAAAAACAATAGCTAGGTCACACTCATCTCTGTCATCTTGAGTGATGATAAAGCAAATCCTGGATAGATATAAAAATTTCTAGGAAGCCTGATTTAACTGGATAGCTTAAATGATGGGATAAAGTTTGTTTCCGACTGATAATTGTTTTGGTTAATGTTAGTATTTCAGACCATTTAGACATCAATATGCGGTAGTTTGGCCAATTCCGGTGTCTCCTCCAGCCACTTTTCCTAATTTCAAATGAACAGTAATAAATGTTTTTTTTAAAATCATTCTAACTTTCTCAAAAACTGTGACATCCTTAGTTACAGATTTATACAAGCTATTATTATCAGGCATATGATTCCCACATGTTTTCGCTTTTCTGATCTTTGACACTGTTTTTCTACCATAAACTAATCTAAAAGCAGCTAGGAATAACCATGTCACAGCCTGAAGAATAAACTACCTTGAAATTTCCAAACTACTTTGATTAATCAGTCATGTTTAAACTTGAGCACTCTCAATTGCAGAGTGCAGAGTACTTCTTGTAGGATGGTAACTTTGCTCAATAAATGCCTGTTCACTGATGAAGTGTCACGAACTTGGCTTTTGTAATCTTCTTTCCTATCAGAATAATGTATTAGCTTCTTTTCCAGAATTTACTATTAAATATTGCTTATGATATGTTGATTTTTCTGGCTCCCACATTGCAAAGTCTCCTAGTTCCTTTCACAAAGATTTTCCAAATACCCAAGAGCCAAGCAATTATAATTTAGTGACAACTATTTTACTTTTCTGGCTTCGATATTCAGTGTTGAATTTTCTTGTTGCAATGAAAAGGTATCTGAAACTAATAACTTAGAGGAGGGAGTGTTTATTTCTCTAAGTTTGGGGAATGGAGCTAAGTGAGGCAGGCTAAAGTCTCATGCAATAGCCAATATTACTCAGAGCATCAGGCATCTTTTACTCTGAGAATTAAGAGGAAACACATGATTAAAATATATAATCACAAGGACAAGCCACAAGTGATAAAAACATTTTTCCATACAGCCTTATGGATAAAAATTGTTAAAGTAAACTCACTTGTCTCTGTTACACCTGGAAATAGCATGAAAACACATTCCAAGAACAAGTCTATGCTTTTAAGGAAACTCAGGTCGTAACACTCTAGTCTTGTTTTCTTGGAGGTTTTCACAAGCACCCAGAATTCCCCTCACACAGCTACATTCATTCACTGTGTTCCAACAGGGGAGAATTTATTTTGGCTCATGATATCAGAGATCTCAGTCATCGATCCGTGATGCCATTGACTGAATGAAACAATAAGGAAGAGACTAAGGATGCTGGATACTTAAGGCAAGTGTCCAGCAACCTATTTATTCAACAAGATCCACATTTCTAAGGCTCCCAGAATGTCCAACATAGTGCCATAGGGTAAGAATCAAGAATTCAGCACATTAGTCTATTATGGAAATTTCATTTTCGTACCATAATAACATCTATTTCTTTCACTTATGTTAGAATTGGAAATAATATTTACCTCTTATATATTATACATGACTGATAATAGCATGTTTTATTATTTATACAATAATGTATTCTATCTAGCATGCTGTGGCGAGTGAAGAAGACATTGCTAATCTTAGACCATGAAATAATGGTTCTGAGCCACAGTCTATTTTGTACTATGTATTGTTTTCTATAAACCGCAATGAGATACATTTAGCTTCAAGTAATATAATACTTTTTATGTAGTATTTCTGTTTTTATTTATGAAGAAAGTAGAGTGGTATACTAAAGACATCTTGTTGCTTCTTACTTTGCACTTCTTTAAGCTATTTCTTTGACCTTAGTAAGATGTGTGCCAGGTGTTAAAGTTCACATGTGTAGGCATGAAAATCTTTGCAGGGAAGAATTCGGCTGTAGCAGAATATATTAGCTACATTGTAAGAAGTGACTGTAGTCAAAACAAGATTAGTGACTAGTAGCTAAAATGATTCACTATTATCATATATATTTTCTCTTGTAATTGGAAGTGCAGTTTACCATTATAAATATATTTGAATAGTCAAATAATTTGTGTTTCATCTATTAGGCTCTTAGAGGTATAAATATTCTTCTTATTTTCCCGATTTACCATTACCTTAATAAATGCCAAATTTAGCATATTTGGCTGCAGAAATGCATTACTGAGTCTCATTACAAAATACAGACTAGTATATTATATCCATTAATTGATGAAAACTATGAGGAGTGGTCATCCTCTACACATTGTTGTGAGTAAAGTAGACTATATATGTAATTTTTTCAAATTTGTAGATTGATTTCCTTACAGCTACTCATGTTCTTTTCTCCCTTGCTATCACAGTTGTTATTTTATATTTTCTAATTAGAATAATTATATCAACACATTCCAAAGCATTATTTGTTAGTTGTATAATGTTCTAGTCTAGTAGTCAGGAATTGATGGGTACTTATTTTGCATAGTTAACTAGATTTAAGAATTTTTAAATTGTTTAAATGTTTAGATAATTTTTTGAAATATGGATGCCCATTTTTAATGTAATATTATTACCTGAGAGCTTATAAAAGAGAAAGATAACCAGCCATTTAAATGCAAAAATTTATTTTCTACAATTTTTACTTGAATAATGCCTTTGGTTTTTACCATTAGCCTGGATTTCTTTTAACGTTTTCATTACCAAAATTATTGCAGTTAATACTGCTGAAATAAGCTACAAAACTCACAAGTATGATTTTTTATAACTCATTAAAATATGTTAATTATACCATAAGGGAAGCAATGTCTTAGGGGAGATATAAGAAAAGTTGATTGGAGATATTGGAATAAATATAATCACATTTTATTGTATTTATTTAGGAAATAATCTAAATAAGAAACACTTTTTTTTTTTTTTTGGGGGGGGGGGTTTTCGAGACAGGGTTTCTCTGTGGTTTTGGAGCCTGTCCTGGAACTAGCTCTTGTAGACCAGGCTGGTCTCGAACTCACAGAGATCCGCCTGCCTCTGCCTCCCGAGTGCTGGGATTAAAGGCGTGCGCCACCACCGCCCGGCTCAAGAAACACTTTTAAGAGAATAATTTATACATTTATCATCAGAAACTAAAACAAGCATATTATTTATCTTGCTTACTGAATGCTTAACATAATATTTCAAATAAAATCTATTTTTTGTCCTTTGCTGCTAGATGTTATTTAATCTGGAACCAATTTTTATTCATTGATCACTAAATCTTACTACAATTATTCAAGAAGTTACTATTAGAAAATAGAATGAAAACTCTATATACTGTTTTTATAATATGTGCATATTCTAAAATTCAAAAATAAATGTGATAAATTTGTGTTATATTGATGGCAATAAGCTCAAATAAATAAATAAGATTCTATGAGGTGCTGTTACTGAAAGACTTGAATTTTGTAATTTTTATTGAATATTCATAAAGATTGTAGTTCATTGAAAGTAATGCTAAACCTGGTGTATGTTAATCTTTTAATGGGAATTTTGAAAACTCTGAAGATACCTGGTAGTACTGATATATTTCCCTGAACTTTAAAGAGTTATATGCCCATGATTTGAAACTATGGATAAAAATGTTTGCTTTTTTTTCACTGTACAGTATAATGCTAAATAATACCATTATTGATTTATAAATATACATAGATTTTCAAGAGCAAAATAAAAGGAATACATTTTTTAACATCTAAAAAATTTAGTGAAGTACTGTGAGGAAAAATACTTATAAAATGATAATAAAATTTTTGAAAACAACACAGCTGCAAAGGTTGAACAGGAGCTTTCTGGAAGCCTTTCCCAGCAAACAAGAAAGGGGACTATGGGAATGAACAATTCATATAACTAATGCAAAATGTGTTCAGTCTATAGGACCCGTAATCTAAAGGTCCTTGAAGACAGAAACTGGAAAAATCAGTAGGTCAGAATGATGGCATATACCAGAAAAACAATGAATTTAAAGAGATAGCAGGGAGACCAGTCAGTTATATCTAGAAATGAAACGTGTCTGTGTGTGTGTGTCTGTGTGTGTGTGTCTGTGTGTGTGTTGTGGTGGTGGTTTGAAAGAAAATGACCACCAATGTAAGTAGCAATGCTGGAGTTTTGGCTATATAAATAAAATAAAAATGATAAAATTTAAAAATAAGGAAATATAAAGCCTTGATATTAAATTTTCAGACAATGAACTTCCAAAGGTGTCACTGAATTCAATTTAATGCTGGCCATCTACTTCCAGGTATGTAGCCTACCAATAAAATTTGTTTGTTTCCTTCATTCTTCTGTACTTAGCTTTCTTATTTCTCTCTTGCAAAAATGAAATTTTCATTTTCAAGTGGTTATCAACTGGGGATTGTTTTGGGGTTAGAGTTGGGTGCCTCTGTCCACTTCTTTCAGCTGTAAAGCCCACCTGGTGCACTATCACTGTGTGAGGGTCAATAAGTGATTTATGCGGAAGGAATATTTCATTTATGAATTTGAGTTGTTTCTGTTTGGTGTAAAAATATTTCTATTTGCAAGATTTTCTTGATGGATTTTTCCTTTGGTAAGTGTATTGCCTTTCCCGACGTTTTTTGACTACTTTCGGTCTGAAGTCTAGTCAACCACTGGCTTATTTCTTGAGTCATGTTGCTTGAGATATGTTTTTTATCATCATTTTATTCTAAGCCATTGCCTATTCTTTATAAAGTAAGGTGTGTTTTTTGGATGAAGTAGCAGGATGGATCATTTTTTAAATACAGTTTCTTTGTCTATGTAATTTTCTAGACCAATTCCAATGGTGGAATTAACACCATTGTTGATGAGAGGTATGAAAGAGCAGATTTCTTTCTTTCTTTCTTTCTTTCTTTCTTTCTTTCTTTCTTTCTTTCTTTCTTTCTTTCTTTTTTTTTTTTTTTTTTGATTTTTTGAGACAGGGTTTCTCCGTAGCTTTTGGTTCCTGTCCTGGAACTAGCTCTTGTAGACCAGGATGGCCTCGAACTCACAGAGATCCACCTGCCTCTGCCTCCCGAGTGCTGGGATTAAAGGCGTGCGCCACCACTGCCCGTCCAAGAGCAGATTTCTTTATTCCCATTAATTTGCTGTTTTTTTCCTCCAACTTTTCATTTGATGGTTTGTGATTATTTATTCCTTGTATTTTCACTGGTATGGTAGCCTTCTCAGGTTGATATTTTCCTTCTAATAACCTACTTTAGAGCTGAATTTGGAGATTGATGTTACTTAAGCTAGATTTCATCTCAAATAATTTTCCTTGTTCATCCATTGTGGTTAATAGGTTTTCTCAGTACAATGGCCTGGGCTGGCAGCTGTTGTCTCTTAAAGTTGGTTGGACATCAGTCTAGGTCCTTCCTGCTTTCAGAGCCTCCATTCAGGTGTTATTTTACTAGGTTGAATTTTATGTTATTTGGACTTTTTTTCATCCAATAATTTTTAACATTCTTTCTTTGTTCTGTATGTTTAGTGCTTTGATATGCTGGGGGTATCTTTTCTGGACCAATCTATTTGGGTTTCTTTTACTTTGATAGGAACTTTTTTAAAGCTTAGGTAAATTTTCTCCTATAATTTTGTTGATAGTATTTTCTGTACCTTTGACCTTGATATTTTCTTCTTCTTTTTTCTTATTATTTGTAAATTTGTTTTTTATAATGTCTCGGATATCCTTGATGTTTTGTGCCTGTATTTTAATTCTATTTTTTTATGATTTAGTATTATCTTTGGTGTAGTTATCCATTTCTTCTATCTAGTCTTCCATGTCAGATATTCTCTTTTCCATTTTTGTAATTTTACTAATACCTCTAATGTTTTTGTTTGACTTTTTATGTTTTCCTTTTCAAGTTTTCCTCAATTTTGATTTTCCTTCTATTTCTATTCTATTTCTATTTTCGTGTCTCGAACTTTTTAACATTTTATCCCAATTTTTGTTTATGTTTTCACTGACTTCACTAATAAACTATTCATAATATCTTTGAGGTCCCTAAGCATCTTCATAAAGGTAATTTGGAGTTCTTGTCATGTACTTCAGCTGTATTGAATTTCTCAGGGCCTGGTCTAGTAGGGTCGACAGACTAGTCAACAGACTTCTGCTGGAGTCATATTGTTGACTTGAATTTTAATGAGTGCTTGTTTTGTTTCCTCCCCACATGCATCTATGCATTTGGATTTGGTATGATTGAGATTATATATATTTATATCTGGTTTTGTCTTTGTTGGATGGATTTCCATTCCTTGGCTTATGCTACTCCCTCTGGATCTTCTAAATGTGTGGTGACCATGGATTGCATGATAGAGAAAGCTTCTGAGTACCCTGCTAGGTATTTCCAAGGTGGTCAGAGATAGAATGTGTGACTATGTATTGTGACCTGACTCAAATAATTGGGTTTGTGCTTCAAGGGTCCGCACGAGTGAGAAATGTTGCACTGCTAGGATGTTTACAGGATTCCCTAGGTCGCAGAGTCAGAGAAGAAGGAAAAGAGCCCTGAAGTGGTCTGTATCTTGACTGGGAATGAGAGGGCGAATTAGAAACAGTGGACAGGGGGGAACAAAATATTCCCTACCCTCACGACTAGGCTAGTGTGGCCAGAGGGTTCCCCTGGCAGAGAGTGTCTCCAGGTATCGACAACTGATGCAAATGAATGGGGCGAACTAGGAAGATTGGAGGATTTAGAGTATCAGAGAATGAAAGCAGAGGTAAGAACAGTCTCCTGTAGGTGGTCTGGTACAGCATTGAGGGATGAATAGCGTGGTTCTTGTGGCATAATTTGTTTTAAATCTTATCAACTTTATTGTCGAACAAAAATGCTACTTTTATTAGAACTGAATAATTAAAATTTGGAATTGAACTGCAAATTTCCTGCTTAACCATTTTGCATATATGAACTTATTAGAGCGTAAGAAATGCTGCTCCTTAAGGAACCATTTAGCTAGCTGTTATTTCTTGTCAACAATTTGCAGTGTGATGTAATTATAAAAAGCATGACAGATGTTTCTCATTTAACCAAAGGAGTTAAATTACATAGTTAATATGTATATGAGGGCTCCATACAACAATGTATGAAATGCCTTGTAATATTTGTCACATGACTGAGGTTAGCTACTAGGATTAGTTTAGAATGTCTGTGAGTGTTCTTATTAGGTTCAGCATTGTATGCAAATTTTCTACAATTATTTCACTAAAGACAAAAGGCAAATTTGAACTTTCAAGTTTGAAATATTAGGATTTAAGTTTACTTGCAATATGCTTAGTAAATCCAGGAGCACATAATTAAAATCACCGACGACATATTTAAAAGCAAAACACAGTAGAATAGGAAGTCAAAATGCATTGGTGTGAAAAGGCATTTTGTGCCAAGTCTGGGAATCTGAGTTCAGTCTCCAGAATCTACCCGATAAAAGGAGAGTAACTACTCCCTCATGCTGTCCTCTGACATTGTGTGCATATATATATATGACAAATAAAAGGAACTGGCAAATAGAAAGTAAAGGAAAATTGCAACTAGAATTATGGATCAATGTATTTTATTCTCCTTTAATAAGAGCAAATGGTATAGGAGACTTAGGAAAGGAGATCATTACTTTTGACAGGGTCTCCTATAGCCTAGGTTGGTTTTAATTTCACTATGTAACTGAAAATAACCTTGAACTTCTAACCCACTATCTCCACTTCCAAAGTGCTGGCATGTCTGGCCAACTACCACAGGACTAGTGCTATTTGATACTGGTAACTGATCCATGCATGCTTGTATGGTACTCTATAAACGGATACCATAGGTCCCAAAATGTGGTACTTTTGAAATAATTGCCACATAAGATTCTTAGGAAAATAACAAATATCTTCATCCCTCCAAAAATTGGGATTTTTTTTAAAGTATAAAATAAAATTGTAAGAATATAAATCCCCCCCCAAATATGCCATGTAAAGCATTATGGGCTACAATTATCAAAACAAAACAAGGTATGTACTGAAAATAGCAATAGAGACATCACCAAATTCATTCTCAAATTTTTACACTATAACAGAAATCCTCTAAGGTTCTAAATTACATACATCATACAAGTTGTATCAATATGTCCTTATACTTTTAGACATGCTTTAAAATTGTTCATCTAGGGTCTAGGGAGATATCTTTATGATTAATGACCCAGACTGTGATATGAGGAGAGCAAGATTTATTCTCAGAATTCACATGGAGGCTCATAAGGAATTTTTTAGCTTCAAGACACCCTCTCCTGGCCTTCACAGACACTGTATGTATATGACACACAGACATAAATGTAAAGAAAACACCCTTTTACATTAATAAAAAAGTGGTATGTTGTTATCTAAGCTAAGATTCAGACCAAATTGCCCTCCAAATTAGTAAAGCAAATGTCACAGTTCTCCTCATAGGAAACAAAGTGCATGGTGGTCTTAGGTTTAAAAACTAGTGAAAGCATACACAGAATAAAGCATTTAGAATAATTTTATACATATTAATTATACATTTTATACATTTCATTCACATAAAACAAACACATACACATAGACACTGTATAGAAAAATAGAACTTTGACATAACTAAATGCTCACTGACAGTATAGATGGCAACCCATGTTTAGTCACATAATGAAAATGTTCAGCTAACTGAATGGACATGTTTATGATATAAATGTGTTTTCTCCCAATACTTTACAACTGTTAGTATTCTAATGTTGCCAAACTAATTAACATAAAATGACATAACAATGTAATAGTTACTTTTTAATTTGAAAGTCCATTTCTGAAAACTAAAATTATCTTAAATATTTTTTCTTTTGCTCACAAGAGTATGTGTATCCACACACTGAAAACATTAGGATACATAAATGCATTTATATAAACTGAGCAAGAGCTGTGCTGACCAATAAGAACACAGATTTAAAGATTATTTTTGAGTGTGTGTTCATATGTGAATTTCTTTTGCTTGTATGTGCAGTAAATAAATCACTGCATCTCGCGAGGGTCCAGATTTTAGAACTATCAGCCTTTTGCTTATTTACCTGAGTAATGTGTATCATTTGATATTCAGTCAATCAGTTTATGCAATTTCAATCAATATTGTATCATTCTTGCTGCTGCCTTTTTCATTGAAAGATACATGTCAGTATCCTATTTCCCTCGTTCTGATCTTAATGTGCACTTTCCTAATAGTAAGACGACAATATACAAATGGGAATTGTAGGCAATTGTAGGTAGTCAATGAAGTCCTGAGTGAAAATGTATTGTTTGACACCAGTAAGACCATATCAAAGACCAATGACTCACCCCATGAGATTGGCAAAGACTCCCGCAAGTAAGACTCAGAGGGATGGCAAAGCCTTGTTCTAGTCTCAGTCTAAACTTTGAAACTCTGTGAAGAAAACATTCTCTGTAGCTTTCTCCCTAGTGATTTTAACAGACTGAAGACAACTCCCAGTAAGAAACTGCTTCTACTGTGATTAGTCAAACTTTTTTCAGAAGGGTTATATCAACCCTGCCTCCCTATTCAGCCACATAGAATAGCCCCAACCTCCACGTTTAATTGCATATAATAAACTGTGGGTTTCAGGGTGATACTCCATCAGGGAACCCCATCCACTCCAACCCAGCTTTTTCATGTGCCTGAGTTTTTGTCCTGCCTCCAGTCTCTTTCTGTTCCACTGCGATAAATTCCTGCAATAATGCAAAATGTGGTGGGGAAGGGCCATTTCCGCATTTTTCTTCTGTATTTTTTCATGGCCTTATATATGCCAGGCAAGCCTCTATCCCTAAGCTAAAACACCAGCCTGTTGAAGTATTTTAATGTGTACTTTTCATATTAATTTAGAGAAGTTTCTTACACACATTAGAGAACTGCTTTCCAATATGCATTGCCAATATCTATTCTCCTATTGTTTCTCCTTTTGATTTTAATGTGCTCCATAATTCTTTCCCCAGAGTTTATCTATTGTCTTCTTAGGTAGCTCAATATTTTCTGTTAAAAAAAAAGCAAGATCTTTCAATTTATTTTGGTTCCAGAAAATCCAATGCAATAGCTTTAGCAGCAGGAAACTAATTTTCGGTCTATCTCTTTGATGAGTAAGTAAAACTACCAGGAATTTCCTTACAGTTATTTTTTTAAAGTTTAATCACATTGTGATATTATTTACCCCATACATAATCTCTATCCATCAGTGTACCAATGTAATGCATTAAGTAGTTAAGACATGGTTTATAATAAGAGAAGTCAAATTGTCATTGGAAGGAGGGAGAGACAGTCAAAGATGCCAGCCAGTGGCTGAGTAGTCCTTTTCTGGACTGACCCCCACTCCACCCAAGGGGTGTTCACTCTGCTACAGCAGAGAAGTTCATGGCATGAAAGAGTGAGCAGCTACAGAGTTTCTTAAATCCATAAAGCTATACTTTAGATGAAATAAATGATTATAGAGAAAGTGATGGGTTTTAGGCATCATTATTATAACCATCTATATGATTATGTAGTTGGAAAATCCCATTATTCAAAGAATATAATCAATGATGAGCTTTAGAGATTATGTAGTTGGAAAGTCCCATTATTCAAAGAATATAATCAATGATGAGCGTTAGAGATTAAGCAAAATTAACAAAAACATAAATGTATAAGTATTATGTAGTTCGCTTGCTTTTCTTGTCTTACAGAATTTCAAAAGAAATTATGTTTGATTTTCTAAAATAACATAGTTCAGGTTGAAAGGTGAAAAGAGAATTGTTGTAATTCAATGCAACAATCATAAGGCAGCTGATGTTAAATAAACATACTTTTTTATTGTTTTTTACCACCCTACTTTAGTTGCCATTAAGAAGATGAGCGTTGTCTCTGAAGTGTTTTCCTTTTTAATGCAACGAATATTTTCCTAAATCGTATTTCCCTAACAGAATTTTTATTAATTATTTGGGAATTTTATACAACACACCCTGATCATATGCCCTTCGCATTCCTCTTAACTCCACCCTCCCGCCCTTACACCTTAAAAAGCCAAGACAAAACAAACAAACAAACAAAACACGCAAGTTTAATTCGTGTTGCCTATATACTCACTGGAGCATGGTCAAGCTCCCAATGGCCAGTACCCTAAAGAAAGTTGAGTCCTTCCCTATCCCACTACCCAAGGCCATCAACTGTGAAAAGCTATGCTTCAGCACCTTTGTCACAGCCATTTTGTGAGTGTACGGAGGGATGGTTAACACAGAAGCCTTCAATGTCTGTCTCTCATTCTCAGTTATGAGTCTGTAATCATTCATACCGCTGCAAAAGAAACCTCCTTGCTCATAGCACCCAGCAACAGCATGGATTGCGTACTTCAACATGGTTTCCAGTAGCGGCACCAAACATGGACATCGGCATGGCTTTATTGAATCTGCCCTGTGAATGCATCACAGGGAACTTCCTGACCCTGAAGAAATTATAAGAAGACCCTAGAGTCAGAACTTTCTTTCCTTTACCATGTTCCTTAATGTTTCCTAATTTTCAGTTGTACTGCCAAACTTATTTCAGAAACAGGCTTTACAAAATATATTCAACACACTCTTTAGCCCTCTCCTATGCGCATATGCAAAGCGTTAATAAGTTTTCCTTCCTTCCAACTTTTCTTGCTTTTTATACTTTCTTTCTATCCGTTGGTCATGAAAGATTTATTTTGGCCATTGATTTCATATATCCCAACCATGGTTGTTTGGACCCAGGTCTTTTAAATGGCACTCATTAACTTAATGACTAGCCGTGTTAATAACCTGCTTTGTATGCAGCGTTAGACTCCTGCACATTCTTTTCCTTGGCACACTGCACACTTTCCCTCATTTTCCCACCAATTTTTATCTTTAATAAGCAATAACAATGGCACAGTGTGTATAAAATCTGTCTTGAACATTTCCATTCATTATTTTCAAGTTAAGTGTTATTTAAGTTTTCAGAATACAGACAGAAAATTGCCAGAATCTTTGCTAGAATATAACATGAATGACTTCAAGTCTATTTCCAGATGGAGTCCTTGCTTCCTTTATAGCGCTCTTAACCAGGCCTCCACTGTCTGTATTTCCCTTGGCATCCTGATCTTCCAAACTTCTACTAGAATAGTCTATTAAGCCCCTTGTTTACAGATTTCTATGTTTTTTAACCCAAATCTGTAAACTCTTCTACACTGTTCCTGTAAGTTATTGTCCTACCCCATCTACAAAATTTATGAAGTATTTTCATTTCTCACTGTTGTAACAAAAGCAATTTAAGAGAAAGAGTTGTAGATTTGTTCTCACAGTTTGAAGTTACAGTCCATCATGGCAGGTAAGGCATGGTGAAAGAAAAATAAACCAATAGCCTACAATTCAGGCACAATCTGAAAGCAAAGAGAGATGAATTCTATCTTCAATCACTTCTATTTTTTTTTTCATTCAAAGCCCTATATTATGGAATGGTACACCACACATTTAAGGTGGAATGTTCTAGCTAATTAATCCAATATAGAATTTCCCTCATGGATGAGTCCAGAGGTAAGTCTCCATGGTGATTCTAAATTCCCCCAAATTAAAAATGAATATTAACCATCACACACTAAAAATACAATTAAGACTTTTGCTAAATTCTCCACAAGCGTCATTTATTAGTGTTCTTTTGCTCACACTGTCCAAAAGCAAAAGTATTTTACACTTGCCTTATTTTACTCCCAGCTGCTTTATTTATACAGTGCATTTTCATTTCCTTGTATACAAGAACTATACCTCCCTCAAAAACTGAGCAAGATCCACTATCCAAAAGAATTAATGAGTGACATATGTTTGTTGTTCATTTCTTAATTCTGTGCTTGTGTGTGCATCTGTGTTTGCTCTCATACTTGCCATGGCAGATTTATGGAGGTTAAATGACATTGCTCTTAATTTGGTCTGCTCCCGCGAGGTTGTGGTATGCAGGGTTTGAAGGCAGGTCATCAACTTTTCATACAAGAACTTCAGTGAAGGGGCTGGAGAGATGGCTCAGAGGTTAAGAGCATTGTCTGCTCTTCCAAAGGTCCTGAGTTCAATTCCCAGCAACCACATGGTGGCTCACAACCATCTGTAATGGGGTCTGGTGCCCTCTTCTGGCCTGCAGGCATACACACAGACAGAATATTATGTATACATAATAAATAAATAAATATTTTTTAAAAAAAAAAGAACTTCAGTGAACTAAACCACTTTATTTACCCTAACTGAACAATTTTAGAACCATATTAAACTACTTTATTTTTTAAATGATACACATCATGCTTTTATTTGACTACATTAGTAGCAATTATTGCTTAGTATACTTTCTGGGCAATTTAAATTAAAGCATAACTTTTTTGAAGGTAGTGAAATTCTAATTTTTTAAAGTTTGTACTATTGTTTATTTTCTTTATTGAAAACTTTCATATAGTAAATTCTGATAATAATTTCCTATTTCCCAGCTCCCCCATAACCTTCCCAACACCTGATTCATTGACTATTTGTTGCAACTTCTAAAAATCTTAAGTAGATAAAAGGGTCCAAATGATGTAATGCTTGTCATTGAACCTATAGAATTTATTTTAAAAATTGAATCACTTTATTTAATATATTGTATGATCTAATGATGCTTTTCCTGTACAGACTTGAGCAAATGTCTATTTCCCCAAGAATGTCCACAAAGAACTTGTCAGTAGGTCAGAACTATCTTGAGAACACTAGTGTGTGTGTGTGTGTGTGTGTGTGTGTGTGCTTGGTAAAAAACATATAGAAGTGTGTTTGACTAAAAGCACCAGTGACTAAAAGGCCTCTCACTTTTGTTAACCTTCTGACTTGTATATACTCTGGAACTTTACAAGACCGTATGCACCTGGGAGTCAGGAAGCACTCACAAGGAGATTAATATGTGACATACTGTTACCCTCCCCGCTCTCCTCTTACTAGGGAGTATTGACATCTGTGTGGGTATTAATTGAGTTCTAGCCATCAGTGTGGACTTTTGTTTATTTTATTGCCATGGCTAATGATAAAGTTTATTATTGCTCCAAGGTGCCAACAGTCACATTTTACCAGGAAAATAAGCTGTCTGTCAACAGTTGATAATAGAATTATGCTAAATAAAAAAACACACAGACTCCTTGATCAATTTTTATGAGATTGATATACAAATTGATGTACAAATTGATTCAGTATTTATGAGAGTGATATACAAATTATTAAGTGTTTTTTTATTTTAAAATATTATTAACAAGTAAAACATGTTAAATCATAGACACAGAAACACCTTTTGGCCCAACTATTCCTCAACACTTCAGAGTTTGTTATGCCTTCCTCTTGTTTTTTAGGTTCTTATGATATTTAGTAAATAAACTCATAAAAGACAGAGAAATAGAAAAAACAGAGTTTATTATGGAACAACATGCAACACATTCACAAAATGAACAAAAGTTGCCATTACAAAAGAATACTCTCAGGGTGTGAGAGCAAAAATATTCTGAGATGTTATTCTAAAAAATGCTTACAATGGATAAAAGTGTACAAAGAACAAAGTGACCATAGAACCAACCTACACATATAGAAATATACAATTTCTTAAATTTTTCTGGGGCAGGAATCATTCTTGAGGGACTATTTTCTGTACAAATGATTGACATGTCGATTTGGATTAACATTTGGGGATGGGACAAGGTCATAGCTTGTTCTTTACCAGAAATTCTTCTGTCTTATATTGATATGCTATTTTTCTGGCAGCTCAGAAAATCATGTCTCTACCCAGGGCTAAGTTACAATTCAGATACCATTCTTTGAAGAAGGATGCTTAAAAGAAATTCCACACCTGTTCAGAATTGAGTATAATAGAGAATTATTTATTTATGGGTAGACTCACAGATCACAATCCTCTCCTCGAACGGGGAAAAGCAACTGAATCCAGCAGCCAGAAAATAAGCCAGATATATGTTTTATGTAAACATATAGAGTATAAGAGGCCATACCCAAGTGGGTAGGTAACTCAAAGGCTACTCTTGGTAGGAATTCCCACAACAATTCTTTCAACCCCATATCACATAAAACAGCAGATTCAAAAGATCTAAAGAATAAAAACTTTAAAATAAATTTATGAAAATAGCACACTTTATCTGGCACCAACCTTTGATGTACCTCAAAGAACCCATCTAAGTCCAGCTGTCTCCCTTTTGCCTATCCGCATCTGTCTTTCATAGGTGATTTATATCATTAAGAGAAATAATTCTGTTGCTTACTCTCTTCACAGCAATTGGTTATCAAGTATTAGTGGTCAACTCTGACATTATACACACAAATAGATACAATCCGCACATTTTGTATATTACTTGTATATAAGTTTTCAAGGCTGAGCATCTTTTGGTAGGCTGAATGAAATCAAGATGAGTTAAATCATGTAATGAGGAAGAATAAGCTGCCACTCAATGAATCAATCAATGGATGAATACATTTGAGTTGGAGAAAACAGGATGTGATGAAAAGTTGCTTATCAAAACTATTTTTGTTATTAAAAATACTGGAAAATATTAACACCATTTTGAGTTACAATTGGCCAAAACAAGGTTTTCTAACTACACTCAAATCTTTGCATGTGATATTTTCAAAGCATTAAAACCTGGCCCTAGAGAAATTCTCAGGAAATCACAAGGATGACCCCACCTAAGACCATAAGCAATAGAGAAGAGGGATTATTTGAGGTGGGAAAATCATCCTAAATCTAAACACCCTCACTCTCACTGCAAGTTCATCATTTTCCTACTGCTGAGGCACTCCTTCACTAGTATTTGACTCTCCAATCTAGTCTGAAGATCAGCTGAGACATCCTAACTTGTGACCTAAACGACTACTGGATCCTTGACCTTTTTGTCAAGGGATAGCCATTGTTGTACTAGGAAGATCTCTGCCTTTAAGTTACAGTAATAAATCCCTGTTTATGAGTTCTGTTCCCTTTGGAAAACCTGACAAAATACAGTGTTA
The DNA here is from genome assembly GCF_950005125.1 of Chionomys nivalis. Taxonomy (NCBI): domain Eukaryota; kingdom Metazoa; phylum Chordata; class Mammalia; order Rodentia; family Cricetidae; genus Chionomys; species Chionomys nivalis. The sequence goes on from NC_080101.1 coordinate 30,745,403, forward strand.
TAGAATAAATTTTCTTATTTTTAAAATGTACTGACGGTTAAAATGAAAATAACAGGAAATAGGGGCAATTGTATTATAAATATTTGTAAAAATAAAATATAATGCTACAAACAGTATCATGAAGTGTGTTGCTAAAAAAGGACAGTGAATGGAAAATAGTACAGTACTATTTCAAAGAACACCATGGAAACAAAAACATGAATACAATATGTAAGAACTAATATCAATAATTTTGAAAAGTTCTAACAAAGGAGATTGACATGCACTGAATATAGTTCACAGTTAAACCAAGAAAAGGAAAAAGTCAATAAAATAGAAGACTAACTACATAATGCTAACATGAAAACCAATTGTTTTAATAATCTATAAACAGAAATAAATTAAATTTTCAAATTAGTAAGACCAGCTTCTAAAACTTTAAGGTAATAAATACAAATAAATAACTAAATATATAAATAAATAAATTAAAAGCCTTAAGCTAGGAATTTGGCTTAGTTGTAGGGCACTTATTTAGAATCCTCAAGTCTCTGGGTCAATCCCTAGAACCACAGAATTTTAAATGAATACATAAATGTAAAAAATACATTGAAACACAAATATAGGTTGGAAATTTAAAAAATCTGTCACAGGATAAATACTAAACTAAATTTGCTTAGGAGGCAGAGGCTGATGGATCTCTAAGTCAGAGGGCAGGCTAATCTTCAGAACAAGTTTCAAAACATCCAGGGCTACATAGAGAAACTCTGTCTCAAAAAAATCAAAAAAACAATAAAAATTAATGTAAATATCTATATAAATTAGAAATAAAACAAATCTGTCAAATTTTAATAAACAGAATTAAGATTAAGTAGGAATAAAGAAAAAAGGGGATACTTTAATCTTACTAAATTGTCAGTTTCTAAATAAAAACAACAATTAATAACTATTAGTGATTCTATTGCATATTTTAAATCACAAAATAGAAAGAGCAAAATGACAGATTTCTCAAACTCTATTTTAGCAATTTTCAAAGAACAGGAAGCCAAAAATTCTAATAGAGACTTCAAAGATTTGCAGCTCATCTTGAAATGACATTTAGAGGCTTGACATGAAAGAGATGCATGGTGCTCCCTGCTCAGCATCATACAGTTAGATACATAAATTTTAAAAACCTTGAAAAATTAAAAATGTTATTAAACTTTAAAATCTTAGAAGTTATAATTCCCCTTATCTCTGATTTTTTTTTATATCAATGACCTAGCATCTACAGAAATACAGACCCCAGGAGTCAGAAAATTTGTACTATAAAGAAGTTCGAATAAAGATCAAAATCAAGTCAAAAGGGATCTAGAGTGTGGGATTAAGTAAATTGGAAATGTTGTTTGGAAGAATTATACTTCATTCTGAAGTATGCCTTTCTTGATCCTTAGACAATAACATAAAAAGTGCTATTTAACCATAGTGATTAGGTAAATTTCTGAAAAATGGTTGGCATTAAGAAAAGACAATGTTTTAACTACTAACAATGTGAGTCTGTACGTTGGGATTTTAAAGGAAAGAAATTGGAATTAACTTTCTTGGCTGTTTCCTCATGCAAAAGTCATCAACTTTAGGAACTAGAGAGACATCTCCGTGCTTAATAGAGTATATTGCTTTTTAAGAGAATGATACCAGGTCTCAATTACTCAGGATAGGCCTCTCAAAAAACTTGTAACTATAGTTCCAGAGAATGTTAATATCTCTGGTCTTCAGAAACACACGCACTCACATAGACATAGTGATACACACACACACACAAATAAAATAAAATAAATATTTAAATGCATCAATATTATCTAGTGTATTTATTTTTCAGAAAAGTATGAAAAGTGAATTAAAACTACTCTCTTAAGGAAAAAATTCTAATAATTGACACATACTGAATATAGTTTATAGTTAAGCCAAGAAACAGAAAAAAATCAATAAAATAGAAGACTATGCAATGCTACATGAAAGCCAATTGTTTTAATAGTCTATAAATAAAAATGAATTAAAGTTTTAAATTAGTTTATTTCCATAAAATAGAGTGGCCTTCACCATATTGGAGAAAAAGGAATAATTAAGTTTAATCCAAGAGAAAAAGTTACATACACTGTCACTTATATAATATCTGTGCCTCTATCATATAATAAACTCATACATTACATGTATAATTATATATGTATTATATGTATACCACACATATGATTTACCCACCTTATAGGGACCACACAAGTTTGAGTACATAATAGAGAATGATTTTATGTACAGAACATCTTTGTAGTCATTTAATATGGTCCAAGAAAACAATTGGACTCAAAACTAGGAACAGAATGCTAGAACACTTCTTGGCAACTATACTGTAAGCTTCATTTTAAAGCAAAGTAGTTGCCAGGGGATTGTGTGCTGCGCAGTGAGTACTACTGCAGGGAACTGTGAGAAGAACATGCCTGAGTGTGGAAGCCACAACATGATGTAAAATCTATTTGGAGACCCGCCTATCCTTTTGCAACCTTGGTGGAAACTCTGAAACACAGCTTGCTCCAATACTGAGGGGACTAAAGACACAGCTACTGCAAGGATTGGATCAAGATGCAAAGACACTGACAGCCTCATTTGAAGGAAGAGATGGGTAGGCATCAATGCAAGAATTCATCCAACAACATAAAAAGAAACATGGTAACACCAGAACCCAGTGGTCACACAACAGGAAGACTTAATCATCCTAACCCAGAAGAAGTAGAAGAAAATGACTTTAAATGTAACTTCATGAGTTTGATGGGATCCTTTATAGAGCAAACGAAAAACTCCTTTAAAAATAGAGGAGAAAACAAACAAAAAATTGGAAGAAATTAATAAATCTCTCAAAGAAACCCAAGAAAACCAAGAAAAAAAAACCAATGAAATAGGTAAAGGAAACAGTTCAATACTTGAAGATTGTAATGGAGGAAATAATGAAAACACAAACTGAGCGAATTCTGGATATGGAAAAATTGGTAAATGAACAGGAACTACAGAGACAAGTATAACTAAGAGAATAAAAGAGAGAGAAGAAAGAATCTCAGGCACTGAAGATACTATAAAGGAAATAGAATCATTGGTCAAAGAAAACATTAAATACAATAAATTCTTATCACAAAACATCCAAGAAATTTGGGACACCATGAAAAGACCAAACCTAAGAACAATAGGGGTAGAAGAGGGAGAACTCCAGCTCAAAGGCACAGAAAATATATTCAACAAAATCATATAAGAAAAAATTTCCAACCTAAAGAAGGATATCCCTATGAAGATATAAGAAGCTTACAAAACACCAAATGGACTGGATCAAAAAAAAATTCCCTCACCATATAATAATCAAAACATAAAACATACAAAATAAAGAAAGAATAATAAGAGCTACAAAGGAAAAAGGTCAAGTAACACATAAAGGTAAACCAATCAGAATTACATCCTACTTCTTTTTTTTTTTTTTTTGGTTTTTTGAGACAGGGTTTCTCTGTGGTTGTGGAGCCTGTCCTGGAACTAGCTCTAGTAGACCAGGCTGGTCTCGAATACATGCTACTTCTTAATAGAAACTATGAAAGCTTGAAGGTTTTGGATAGATGTGCTGCAGACACTAAGAGAGCATGAATGCAAACCAATACCACTATACCTAGCAAAGTTTTCATTTACCATCAATGGAGAAAACAAGATATTCATAACAAAAACAGATTTAAACAATACATATTCACAAACCTAGCCATACAGAAAGTACTAGAAGGAAAACCCCAACCCAAGGAAACTAACTGCACTGACCAAAACTCAGGCATCTGATAAACCCCCACCAGCATAAACCAAAGAAGGTAAACACACAAATGCTACTACCAAAAAATAACCAGAATTAACAACCACTGGTCATTAATAACACTTAACATCAATGGGCTCAATTCACCTATAAAAAGAACAAGCTAAGAGAATGGATATGAAACCATGATCTAGCCTTCTGTTGTATACAAGAAACATACCTCAAATACAAAGACAGACACAACCTCAAAGTCAAAGGTTGGAAATGGTTTTCCAATCAAATGGACCTAAGAAACAAGTGAATGTAGCTATCCTAATATCTAACAATATAGATTTCAAATGAAAATCAATCAAAAGAGATGGACACTATATACTGATAATAGAAACAATTCATCAAGATGCAGTCTTAATCTTGAACATCTATGCCCCTAATTCAAGAGCACCCACATATGTAAAGGAAATATTACTAAAACTTAAACCGCACATCGAACCCAAAACACCAATAGTAGGAGACTGCAACAGTCCAGTCTTGCCAATGGACAGGTCAACCAGATAGAAACTTAACAGAGAAATAAGAGAATTAACAGATGTCATGAATCAATTGGATTTAGAAGACATGTATGGAACATTCCACCCAAACACAAAAGAATATACCTTCCTCTCAGCACCCCATGGAACCTCCTCTAAAATTGATCACACACTCGGTAACAAAGCAAACCTCCACAGATACAAAAAAGTTGAAGTAAACCCCTGTGTCTTATCGGATCACCATGGCTTAAAGTTAGAATTTAATAACATTACTTCTCTTAGAAAGCCTACAAACTCATGAAAATTGAACAGTGAGCTACAGAACCACCACTGGGTCAAGGAAGGAATAAAGAAAGAAATTAAATTTTGCATGCAAATGGACAGAAATAGAAAACACTATCCTGAGTGAAGTAAGCCAGACCCAAAAAGAGGAACATGGGATGTACTCACTCATATTTGGTTTCTAGCCATAAATAAAGGACATTGAGCCTATAATTAGTGATCCTAGAGAAGCTAAATAAGAAGGTAAACCCAAAGAAAAACATATAGGCATCCTCCTGAATATTAACCTTCATCAGGCGATGAAAGGAGACAGAGACAGAGACTCACATTGGAGCACCGGACTGAAATCTCAAAGTCCAAATCAGGAGCAGAAGGAGAGAGAGCACGAGCAAGGAACTCAGGACCGTGAGGGGTGCATCCACACACTGAGACAATGGTGATGTTCTATCGGGAACTCACCAAGGCCAGCTGGACTGGGTCTGAAAAAGCATGGGATAAAACCGGACTCGCTGAACATAGCGGACAATGATGACTACTAATAACTCAAGAACAATGACAATGGGTTTTTGATCCTACTGCATGTACTGGCTCTGTGGGAGCCTAGGCAATTTGGATGCTCACCTTACTAGACCTGGATGGAGGTGGGTGGTCCTAGGACTTCCCACAGGGCAGGGAACCCTGATTGCTCTTCCGGCTGACAAGGGATGGGGGCTTGATTGGGGGAGGGGGAGGGAAATGGGAGGTGGTGGTGGGGAGGAGGCAGAAATCTTTAATAAATAAATAAATAAATTTTTTAAAAAAGAAAGAAATTAAAGACTTCCTTAAATTCAATGAAAACGAAGGTAAAACATATCCAAACCTATTGGACACTTTAAAAGCAGTGCTAAAAGGAAAGTTTATAGCACTAAAAGCCCACATTAAGAAAACAGAGAAAGCTCACATTGGGGACTTCACAGCACACCTGAAAGCTCTAGAATGAAAAGGAGTAGACAGGAAATAATCAAATTGAGGGCTAAAATCAGCAAAATAGGAACAAAGAGAACAATACAAAGAATCAATGAAACAAAGAGCTGGGTCTTTGCAAAAAATCAAAAAGATTCACAAACCTTTATCAAAACTAATTAAAAGGCAAAGAGAGAATATCCAATTTAACAAAATCAGAAATGAAAGGGGGGACATAAAAACAGACACTGAGGTAATTCAGAGAATCATTAGGTCTTACTACATAAACCTGTACTTCACAAAACTGGAAAATGTAAAAGAAATGGACAATTTTTTAGATAGATACCATATACCAAAATTAAATCAAGACAAGGGGAGCAATTTTAATAGACCTATAAACTGCAAAGAAATAGAAGTGTCATCAAAACCTCCCAACAAAAAAATGGCAGGGAAAGAGGGCTTTAGTGCAGATTTCTACCAGAACTTCCAAAAAGAGATAATACCTATACTCTTCAAAGTGTTCTACATAATACAAACAGAAGGGACATTCCTAAACTCTTTTTATGAGGCTACAGTTACCCTGATACCAAAGCCACACAAAGATTCAACCAAGAAAGAGAATTACAGGTCAATCTTATTTATGAACATGGATGCAAAAATACTCAATAAAATACTGGCAAACTGAATCCAAGAACACATCAAAAAATCATCCACCATGATGAAGTTGGCTTCATGCCAGAGATGCAGGTCTGGTTTGACATATGAAAATCTATCAATGTAATCCATCATATAAATAAAAGAAAAGAAAAATATATGATTATTTCATTAAATGTTGAAAAATCATTTGACAAAACCTCCAATACCTCTTCATGATAAAGGTCTTGGAGAGATCAGGGATATAAGGAACTTATCTAAATATAATAAAAGCAATATACAACAAGGTGAGAGTGAACATCAAATTAAATGGAGAGAAACTCAAAGTGATTCCACTAAAATCAAGAACAAGACAAGGCTGTTACTCTCCATATCTCTTCAACATGGCTCTTGAAGTTTTTGCAATAGCAGTAAGACAACAAAAGGACATCAAGGGGATTCAAATTAGAAAAAAAATCTCATACTTTTGTTATTTGCAGATTTTTTGATAGCTTATATAAGTGACCCCAAAAACTCTACCAGAGAACTCTTACCACTGATAAATACAATCAGTGATGTGGTAGGATACAAGATTAACTTAAAAAAAATCAGGAACCATCTTATATACAAATGATAAAGAAGCTGAGAGGAAAATTAGAGAAGCATCACCTTTCACAATAGCCACAAATAACATAAAATATTTTGGGGTAACACTAACCAAAGGAGTGATAGACCTGTTTGACAAGAACTTTAAGTCTTTGAAGAAAGAAATTGAAGAAGATACCAGAAAATGGAAAGATCTCCCTAGGATCAACATAGTAAGAATGGCACTCATACCAAAAGCAATCTATAGATTCAGTGCAATGCCCATCAAAATCCCAACAAAATTCCTCACAGACTTTGAAAGAGCAATAATCAACTTCATATGGAAAATCAAAAACTTATGGCATCCAAGACAATCCTGTACAATAAAGGCATCGCCATCCCTGATCTCAAGCTCTATTACAAAGCCACAGTAATGAAAACAGCTTGGTACTGGCATAAAAAATCAAGAGACCAATGGAATCAAAATCAAAGACCCAGATATTGATTCACACACCTATGAACACTTGAATTTTGTCAAAGAAGCAAACATTATACAAGGGAAAAAAGAAAGCATTTCAACAAATGGTGCTGGCATAACTGGATGTTAACATGTAGATGAATGAAAATAGATCCATATCTATCACCATGTCCAAAGCTCAAGTCCAAATGGATTAAAGGCCTCAATTAAATCCAATCACACTGAACCTTGATAGAAGAGAAATTGGGAAGTAGTCTTCAATGCATGGGCACAAGAGACCACTTCCTAAGTATACCCCTAGCAGTACAGACACTGAGCGCAGCAATAAATAAATGGAAACTTTTGAAACTGAGAAGCTTCTGTAAAGCAAAGGAGACAGCCAATAAGACAAAAAGGCAGCCTACTGAGTGGGAAAAGAATCTTCACCAACCCCACATCAGACAAATACTGATCTCCAAAATATATAAAGAACACAAGAAATTAGACATTAAAATTCTAAATAACCCAATTAAAAATGGGGTATAAAACTAAACAAATGATTCTCAACAGAAGAATCCCAAATAGACAAAAGATACTTAAGAACACGTTCAACTTCCTGGCTATCAGGGAAATGCAAACAAAACAACTCTGAGATACCATCTTACACCTGTCAGAATAGCTAAGATCAAAACCACTATCGATAGCTTATGCTGGAGAGGATGTGGAGTAAGGGAAAAACTCATCTATTGCCTGTAGAAATGCAAACTTGTCCAAACACTGTGGAGATCAGTATGGTGGTTTCTCAGAAAGTTGAGGATCAACCTACCTCAGGATCCAGCAATACCACTATTAAAAATATACCCAAAAGATTCTCAATCATACTACAAAAGTATTTATTTAACTATGTTCATAATAACATTATTTGTAATAGCCAGTACTTGGAAAAAACCTAGATGCCCCTCAACTGAAGAATGAACAAAGAAAATGTGGCACAGTTACACATTAGATTACTACTCAGCAGTAAAAAGCAATAGCATATTGAATTTTGCGTGCAAATGGATGGAATTAGAAAACAGTATCCTGAGGTAACTCAGATCTTAAAAGATGAATATGGTATGTACTCACTCATAAGTGCATACTACCTACAAACAAATGACACAGAGCCTATAGTTCATGATTGTAGAAAACCTAAGTAATAAGGTGAACTCCCAAAATCAAATATAGACCCACTTGGAAATTGGAAACAGACAAGATAGTCTCACAAAATTGGGAGCAGGGGGGTGGAGGTAGAAGGGAGTGTAGAAGAGAAAGAGGAGGGTAGAAGGGGAGGGTTGAGGAGAACTTGAGGGAATGGTGTAGTTGAGATGGAGGAAGGACAGAGATGAGAGTAAGGAAAGAGATATCTTGATTAATGGAGCCATTATAGGGTAGCAGAAACGAGGCTCTAGAGAAATTCCCAGGAATCCACAAGGATGACCCTGCTTAAGACCCTAAGCAATAGAAGAGAGGGGGACTGATCTTGACTTGACTTGCAATCAGACTGATGATTATCTTAAATATCATCATAGAACCTTCATCCAGTAACTGATGGAAACAGGCAGAGACCCACATCGGACCCACAACTGGACTGAGCTCCCAAAGTCTAGTTGAAGAGTGGAAAGAATGAGAATACGAGTAAAGAGGTCAAGACCATGATGGTTTCACCCACTGAAACAGTTTACCTGAGCTAATAGGAGCTCACCAACTTCAGCCAGACTGGGTTTAAACAAGCATAGAACCAAACTAGTCTCTCTGAATGTGATTGACAGTTGCATAACTGGGGCAGACTGGTGGTCACTGACAGTGGCACCAGGATTTATCCCTACTGCATGTATTGACTTTTTGCAAACCTATTCTCTTTGGATATATACCTTTCTCAGCCTAAATAGAGTACGGATGGTCTTGGACCTTCCATAAAGCAATGTGCCTTACCCTCTCTGAGGATTAGATCAGGGTTGGGTGGGAGGGTTGTAGAGGAAATGGGAGAAGGGAAGAGAGTGGAAATTTGGATTGATATTTTTTGAAAAATCTAATAAATTATAAAAACTAGAAATGGAAAGGTTTGATAGAAAATTATAGTTTAGAGAATAAGGTCTGAATGTTATTTTACCTAAGGTGGTAAATATGATTATTACTAAAACATATTTATAACAAAATGTATAAATTTGTATCCCTGTGCTCAGTATATTAGCATACACATGTACACATAATACATGTGAGTGTTGTTTTGAAGTTAAACAGCAAGGATTTCTAAGGAGTTGAAAACCTAATCTGTTCTTTCATGCATTAATCTCCCTTTCCAGATAAAGAATGTTCCTTGGTAAATATTAGTAATGAAGCATGGGCTAATAGGGTGTGCCACATTTCAAAATACAAAATGCAGTCTGAAAAAATTAAGTAAATTCACTTCATTTAAGCATTCTTTATTAAAATCTGCTATCACTCAGCTAGGGAAAACCTTCTGCAAATATAACTCTGATACTCACATAAGTCTCAAAGCCAACCCCTATTAACCTAATTCCTCCAACAAGACTTTACCTCTTAATCATTTCAATCTTCCCAAATCGCATACCTGTAAACAAAGTATTCTAACACATGAACCTATGGGAGATATCTCATACTGAATTTACAGCCCAAAGAAATTGAGTTAAGAGGTAATTGTATAAATTGTAACTAATGTATTTATAAAAGCCCTTATTAATGGAACTAGTGTATTTATTAAAGATACCTTAATAGTCACTCTCTCATCTTTTTACCATGTGATGCTACCAGCGTTTCATCTTGTTTCACTGATGAGAAGATATATAACACAGTAATGTTGGAATCTCAATCCTGATTTTTACACTGTATACAGAAATACAATGATAAAACTTCTGTTACTGAGGCACACAAAAATGTTTATATACCTAGAAACAACACAATAAATGTTACCAATAGAATGTATCGAAAATTCCCATTAAAACTTTTTATATCTCTTTTTAAAGAAGTTAGTGAAAGTCATTAACTAAATAAACTAGATTCAGTCAATATTCTCCAATGTTTAATACATTTAAAACCACTTAGATGTTTAATGGGTAGAAATTATTAACATAATAGAATTATTTTGTAAAATTAACCCCTTTAAGTTAAAAGTAAATCAGTTATATTCAACTTTAAAAACTAGGAAAAGAATTGTTTCTAATTAAATTTTATATTCATATTTCATGTGCCAGATAGGTATACAGAGTAACAATATGTGACATATTAATTTATAGTTTGATTCATCAGTGACATAAAAAAATAGACTTGAAAATTTCAATGTTGTTTTTATTTAATCTTAAACTCAAACATAATGATTTATTGTGTTTTTTTAAATTAATGTAATATCATTTTTAAAATGATAAAGAATTTGCTATAGTTTAGTTTGTAGGGTTTTGGGGTAGTGAAGAATCAACACAAAGCCTCATATGCACTAGGAATGCTGAGTACCACTAACCCACATTCCCTACCCAAGAGAACCTTTTCATGTTAAGATATCACACATTAATACCTGGAGACAAGGAAGGCACTACATTTGGTCACTTATATTTCTAAAAGTTCAGGGGCTGTCAGGAAAAGTCACTAATGTCATTTCACCATGGGGCTGAATTATAGTAATACAGTTCTGCACACAAAAAGTATTTATATGTTTTTCTCAGTAAATTAAGTTGTCCAAATTCTGTTTGAGTAGAATAACTTTAATAATTTGTTCTGGGCTACTAGGCACAGCAGCATAAGGATTATTGGTCATTAATCCCTATTAAGATGATAATGGCTGCATGGTGGTTTAGCCTTTGTGAGAGAGACCTTGTTGAGAAAATTAGATGAGAAAGTGAATTTGAGCAGATTTTCAATGGTAACTAAACTTTAAGTTGATATAAACTGCACTAAAATTCTTAATAAATCCAACTATACTACAATCATTTTCTGATATAAATTTTGAACTCTTATTCTTTGGGTATCTGAATTTAATAAATGTTTATTAGTGTGAAACATTTTTTCTATGCCATAAAATATTTTCCAATGATAGCTGAGAAAACAGTTTATTTTATTAAATGCCTCCTCTAGAAGCAAAAGAAACTGAGTTTCATCTCCAGAGCCGAAACTGACAATTGCAAGTATAGTGGATCACATTTGCAATACCAATACTGAAGAGATAACAAGGAAGAAAATGGCCTGGAACTCACTATCTTGCTTGTCCACCTGAAGAATTCCAAGCCAGTGAGAGATACTTCCATTAAAATATAAAGTTGGGCAGTGTCTGAAGACAGTAACCAAGATCATCCTCTCATTGTTCACGCACACACATGTGTACAAGCACCAGAATACACACATTACACAAACACTTGCCTACACAAATACACAGATATGTGCACACACACTAAACATTTGAGAAGTGGAGTGGGGATAGGGGGAGGGGAACAGGGGGAGGGGGCAATATGTGGGAGGAGGGGGAGGGAAATGGGAAACGGGGAGCAGTTGGAAATTTTAAGTAAAAAAGAATAAAAAAAAAGTTCAAATAAAAAAAAATCACATTGTATTCCTATACACTAAACATTTAAAAAGATAATAAAATATTGACTAGAGATTTTCAGTGATGATCTTCATTCGCTGAAAGGAGAAATTTCTTTGATGAAGGTTGGTAGTTATCTTTGGGAGTAAGAGTATGATTTAGAATCTAGTGAGGAACTATGTTGGTCTAGCAAAGTTGTATTAGGCAATTAATGACTGCTGGGAGAAGGAAAATCAGCCTTTCCTAGGGATATATATGTATATGTATAAGTATATGTACAAGTATATGTATATATACACATATATGTATATACACACATTAATAGGAATGTGTATATGTGTGTGTGTTTGTGTCTGTCTGTGTATACATACATATATATGAACGAGACATTTTGGATCCTGCAAAATCAAGACTTCTTAAAAATTAGTATTTTTAGTTGAATGAAAATTTATATGCTATACATAAATTTTAATATTCAAATATTAAAAGAAATTTATATATATTATGTATTACATTTTATATATAAAAATTTTATTATAATTTAACTTTTAATCAAGAAATATTAAACATCGGACACAATTTTCTTTAGAAATGGGTCAGATGATGTGAAATGATATTAAGAAAATTAAGGACTGTTCATTCTAAAATTTACTATTTCCTCTAAAAACTATACTAAATACTATTCTTATTCTTTGGATATAATTGGCGTAAACATTAATCATATACAAAGATATATAAAGTACCCAGCAATATAATATATATATAAATGTTCACATGTATATATCAGAGAGCAATAAAAAATGTAAAATATTGAATCATGCTTTCAAAGAATGTGCTTATATATTCAGATCATAAGTGTCATGTGTGAATTTATTTACTTTAAAATTCCAAGTATGGAACAATTTTTCTCTTATTGATTCATTCCCAGCATTTGAATAAGCATTTCTTTCAGATATTAAAACATTTTAAAATTCAATTGGCTGTAATTTTTATTTCATATGAAAAATCAACTGCAATATGTCAAGTATATTAGTGTGTCAAATAGGCATGCAAATTAAATAAATTGGACAGCTAGTATGTGCAAAGTATTAATGATTGTGCATATTTGAGGTATAATGACTTTTTAAATGAATGGCTTCTTGCTGTATAATTAGTCGAAATCACTTTAATAAAACCATTAATTGGTTTTGAAGCAATGTCAACATATTAAAAAATGACAAGGTTTTAAATGTATGCATTCTAACTTCATTCAATATGAGGTATCAAAATGCAAGAAAAATAATGTAAAACTTCATGAAATAAAATATTATAACTGATCTATATATCATAACAATTGAATTTTCTTTCAGGATAAGAACTTCCTTTTTGTTAAGTAATAATTCTAAAAGTTCTTTTTGCATGAGTAAAGGCCACTGAGTGATATAGTTTTTATATTATGTGCTGTACAGTATTGATTGATCCATTGGCATTACGATGTTCTCATGCAATCATAGCAGACATTTACTACTAAGGCAGAGGATTAATACATTATTTTTTGGCAATGTTCTCAAATTAACAATTTCTTAAGTGTTTAAGGAGAAAGAGCTACAGAGGGGCAGGAGACAGGGAGAGGGAAAAGAGGAGGGGAAATAAATGAGAATGTTAAATATTACCTTTGCAACATAGAAATTTCAAAGCAAACAGCCCACATATCACTAGTCACTACTGAGTGGAAACAGTGATGGTTGCAGCATGGTGACAGTCATTCTGGGTTCAGAGAACTACAAATGCAATCATGAAATCAACAAACTCTCATTTCTTTCAAATTCCTAGTACTCAAAAACAGAACTTTGGGCTTCCTATTATAAGAGTATATTGTAGAAATTCTAAAACTCATAAAATAGCTTTCTCTAGAAGAAGAGGAGTCCAAAAAGTCTTTTTCTTCCATAGTTCTCCGTTGGGTCAGATGAACTTGGAGTTTAATAATACTGAACACTGTAGTAAAAGTATGCATCATTGCACTGAGAAGGAGAAAGCCCGACTGGTAAGAACTACTTGAATGAGAGACTGCAGTGACCTGCCATCTTTCTTTCAATGTCCAACATTTCTCTTCAGACGAATAAGTTTGGATTGAAGAGAATTTTCTTTTCTTCTACAAGCAGCTTTCCGTATCTGCTCACTTTCTATTAAATTAATACTATCCTTTTCAAGACCAATTAGGTTCTAACAGCGGGAGAAGATATTTTATAAAAAGTGATGAAACAATAGCTAGAAAATCGGTATGGTAAAGAGTGCCATGTTCTGTGTCTCTGTTCCACGTAGGGCAATAGAAAACCATTGAGTATAGAAAGCAGTACCAGGGGCTGGAGAGATGGCTCAGTGGTTAAGAGCATTGCCTGCTCTTCCAAAGTTCCTGAGTTCAATTCCCAGCAACCACATGGTGGCTCACAACCATCTGTAAAGAGGTCTGGCGCCCTCTTCTGGCCTTCAGGCATACACACAGATAGAATACTGTATACATAATAAATAAATAAATATTTTTTTTTTAAAAAAAAGAAAGCAGTATCAAAAACAAGTCTAAGCTCTGAAATGCATTTTACTAGCTCCCAGGAAACAGCAGGCCTAGAATCTACCAAACCAGGAACGCAACCCGTACGCAAATATACTCTATTGCTACAAATTTGAAAGGCTTCCAAACTCAAATAATTATTAGCTTTAGTAAAACAATATGACTCAGCTAATCGAATACTATTCTTTTGTAATTTCATCTTGATAAATAATTTAACCCAACAGGTAAATCCTTTATTGGTGCCCTTGTATGTTTCCATCAAAAGGGGGATTTTTGCTTGAGAATTTTACTCACTGGATTTCAAGTCAAATTAAGAGTTAACTGCCAAATAGTAAAGCACAGATTTGGAGACAGACAGCATGCCTCTGCTGTGACATTTTTTTTTTTTATATTGCTGTAGTATTTCAGATCTCCTCATGGCAGCAGGTGTCTGAGTGAATTTCTCCAAAACTTCAAGCCAAAATAATCCCATATATTCTTCTCTTTTTTTTCTTCAATTAATCATGTTGCTTTTCGTTTTATTTTATTTTGGCTTTTTTTTTGTTCTAACCCTTACTTGTGAATATTATAACCCATAGTTCTGACAATAAATATACAGGTAAAATGTTCAAAACACTTTTGAGAATATTGTGGTGGTATACTGAAAACGCTAAGTGAGGACATGCTCTACCAACTGACTCAAGCTTAAAATAAAACTGAAGCTTCTTGAGACTTTAGAACCTGTGGGGTTTTTTTTTTTTTTGTTGTTGTTGTTGTTAAATCAAATAAGCAGAGTTTTCCATGGAAGTGGAGAGTTATGTTATTAAGGAGACGTTGACATGGCTCAGTGGTTAAGTGTTTGCTCCTCTTCCAGTGTATTCAGTTCAAAGCACACATACTGGGCAGATCACAACCAACTGCAACCACAGGTCCAGAGGGAATTTAATGCCCCTTTCTTGCTTGGGTGACCACCTGCACACATGTGGTACACATACAAAAATTCAGGCACACACACATGCACTCACACAATAAATATTTTTCAGAATGAGGACTGTAAAGACACTGTGTCTATTATTATGTTACTGAAAGTTATGTTTTCTATTATAATTATTATATATTATTTTCACAATTCAGAACCAAAGCACTTCGTGAGACTTTAAATAATCTTGAAGTAGGAATTGAGTATGTGTGTTGATGTTAGTGATCCTTTGTAGCATAAAAAAAGCACAAAGTTAAAAATGGACAATGCTGTCTCTGAGAGCTAAAGGTGTATTTCAGTGTTAAAACATTTGTATTCATTGTGCAAAGTATTGTGCTCAATTCCCAGTACCACCAATGAAGTAAATAAACTAAAAAAAATTAAATATCATTTTCTTAAGCTTCCAAGAAATTATATATTAAGAAGACTCAGAATAGAATTGAAACATTGAACATCAAATTTTAACATGTAAGAAGAAATAATATGGATATAAAATTGTGCATACAAACAGAATGAGCTGGCAAAATTATTAGACTATCTACAAGTTACGCTAAAACAACCATGGCAATAAAATCCACATATACATCAATAGGAGAAGAAGAAAAAGAACAACTTCACTTTCTTTCATATAAAGAAAATAGATTTGAAATATATAGGTATTTTTACTTCCTGCAATCTTATTGATCCTAAGAAAAATATTTTGATTGCTTATTTATGTAGATTAGTGCATGGTAAGAATTATATCTATGTTTTTCATAATATTTGCATTTAGTTAAATAGAATATTCAATGTATAAATATAAGAAAGTGAAAATTTTGGATTATCTGGATTATAAGCACAATAAGGGGTGTTTCATGATTTTCATTATATAAATTATGATAAAATCTTAATATATATCCATACACTATACTAAAATATAAAGAATAAAACAGTCAAATGAAACGTAAATAGAAACAGTACCACCATCAGATGATCACTTACTGAGCATAAAGGCAGCACAGGAATTGCAAAAACACAGCATAAATATGTTTAGCCTTAACTTTAGCTTTCATATTACAGAAAAGTAAGGAAGAATATCAATGTTGCTATTTGGCTCTCAACTCTGCATGAATGACCTCCTTGTAACAACAGTGAACAACTCTTATGGAACTAGCCAACTGCTTTCTGAGTTGGAGGCCTCATCCATAGGAAGGAATTCTTTGCTGGTATGTAATCCTGGTCAAAACCCTATGGCTTATGAACTACATTGGTCATAGGCTCTAGGGTAGTACATGAAGACCTGAGATATTCTCAATTAATGTAAAACAAGGCTCTGTTTGCAGTAGGCAACAGTCAGTACAGAGATGAATGATTGGTCAAAGTAATGAGACTAAGAGATCAAGTGCTCAGAGACAAAAAGGACATCATTATCACTTTATGTGCATCCCCTGCTCTCTACTAGAGCACATGCAACATCATAAAAGAAAAGGTGGAAACAGGAGCCAGAGGATTGGGGTGCTGTGAAATGCATCACTACGGCATGTTCATTGCTCTCATGCCCTCACACGAGCTGTGACTCCCTGTAGAAGATAAACACAAGATCAAGTCAGCTAGTATTTCAGAATAGATGGAGAAGACCTTGTTCATACCTTACACCTTACAAAACATCTTCTAGAAGAAAGAAATTATTCTATTTGAAGGAGTTACCATGGTGTTTTTTTTATGCTCCAGTGGAGGTCCTGATACCTGTATGCATAAGTAGTACCAATTGAAATTAGTGGGTTCATAGAAAAAAATCACAAATTAGGGAAAAGTAACTAAACAAAAGGGAGTGGATATGTTTTTATTCCATTGTATACGTGTATGAAATTATCAAAAATAAAGAAAAATATAATAAAAATGCCTGGACTAAGACTGAAGGTGTGGCGCTGAAGCAGAGTGCTTATGTTAATATAGTACTAGTTCAATTTAAAACAAAACAAAGTCCCTTGCAGACCCAAAAACATTTTCAGTTTAAAAACTTTGAGAGAAAATTATGATTTATAACCTTTTATCTTATTCACATTTTGAAGGGTTGTCGTTTTAAATCTGTCACTGATGAAGAGACATCTTCCACTTTTTGTTAATTCTTGATCTCTTTGACATTAATATTTCTACTGCTAAGAAGATTTCTTTTTTTAATTTTAAGACACTTTTATTGATTTTTCCAATAATTGCATACATTTTATTTTGATCATATCCATTCCTACCAACTCTTTTCAAATTACCATCCCTTCCATAACTACACAACTTCATATCCTCAATGGTTTCGGGTTTTTTTGCCAGTTTTTTTTTTAACTGGCACAACAGCCCTTCTTTAATAGCACCATGGAGGCTTAATACCCAGCAGTCAATGGCCAACAGGTGAAAATCCCATCCTCTCATCTTCTAAGCTGGGCACAGCTTTTAGTAACTTCAATTAGAAGGTTCTAACAGGGAAGAGCAGGTGAAGGCCAGGACTCCAATAGGTCCCAACACTTAACTAGCAGAAAATATGTTTAAAGTATACTTTTGATAAAGAACTGTTTTTCAATATACAGAAAGCTAATAGCCAGCATTCCAGATTAATATTACCTATGGAAATATTGGCAGATATTTCACTAGAGAAATGGTGCAGGATTACTAACCATGTGACAACTCATTCATTGTCATTAAACAAGATCACCTGTATAATTCACAAATAAACTGCTAAGTGATTATCATAAAATCCTTAAGAGAGTTAATATTTTAAGATATACCTTAGTAGTAGTAGTAGTATTTGGTAACAATCACTAATATGAACAAATTTTCTGTTGAATTTGAATTAGATGATAACCTGAGTATTAATCATACAAGTCACTAATAAGAACTCTAAATAAAAGCTATTGGCATATGCAAAACTCAGGGATTTTACGTAAGTGTGTGGGTATGCATGTCTGTATGTATGTAAATTTTTTGAAATAGTTTCTCTGAATAACTTTGGTGCCTGTCCTGAAACTATCTCTTTTTGACTAGTCTCGCCTTAAAGTTAAAGAGCTCCACCTGCCTCTGCCTCCCAAGTTCTGGGATGAAAGGCCTACACCACCACCACCTGACTATTTCTCTTAAGATAGTAAACAGTGCCAGGTGTGGCATCACATGTGTTTAATCCCAGGGCTGGGGGGACCGAGGAAGACTGTGCTTTATGAGTTCTAGACCAGCCTGGTTCTAGGACAGAGTTCCAGGACAACCAGAAACCCTTGTCTTGAAAAAACAAATAGAGAATAAACAGTGATGTTTTGAATGAATAATTAAAAAGCTGAGGAGTTCATGTAGGTTCAAATATTAGTAAACAAAATTAGTGTTACTGCTAAACTAAATTTACTTTGGGTTACAGTGAGTAAATACTAATGTATCTATGATAAATGATTAGAAACAAGAAATAAAAACCATCTAGAAAACATGAAAACACCATTTGTCTAAAAGCTGATGCTGTGTTGTCTGAGTGAAAGATAATAACTACAATACTTCAGTATTACTAAGTATAAGTCTTTATGTTTTAAAATTTTTTTAATGTTTAAATTATTTTAGTGTATGGTGTGTGTATGTGTGTATTGTCTCTTTGTCTGTATATGTGCTGTTTGTGTTTCCCTGTCTCTGTGTCCATGACTGTATATGTATGTTGTGTGTGTGGGTCTGTGTGTGTGGTTTGTGTGTTTGTAAGGTAGTTGTCTGTGTTTCAGAAATGTTAGAGGTTAAGGGTAAATGCTTGGTGAACAAATATAAACAACTAGGAAACAAAAATCTACACATTTGTGGCATAGAAATATTTAGAAAATATCAAGTGATTTTTCCATAAAAACTTACATGTTTGCTTTTCATGAAGGCATTGTTGTTATATTTACATTCTAATAATAGTAGAAATGCATCATGCTTTCATTGATTCCCTTCCTGTGGTAAAATATGCATGCGCTTATCCTATTACGGTTAAATTGTAGGTGTTTCATATTTGATTTTTAATAAGTGAGCACTAAATTAATAAACTTTATTTAGAACCTTTAACATATAAAACACTGATCTATAAAGTCAACATATTTATAAATGAATCTTAGATATTCTGATCCCATTGTTTTTCTGTTTCATTATCAATGAAACGTCTAGCTTGGTTTATTAAACGTATGTAAGTAACGATATTAGATTTGTTACTTTTAGGTAAATAGCTCATTATTAACACATTTTTGTCGTAATATCACATGTAGAAATGCAGCATATCTTATAATACTATGGCTTGACCAAGAAGTTTCTGAGTCATGTTGTAGTGAAGGTGTTATATGTTGCTATTCACTGAGGTTTGCTTCAGTGTTAAGTATGTATCTTCCAGCAAGCCTAACCGTCTGAACAATACCCATTATATTACTTATAAACAATTAGTCAAGGAAAGAAAAGATTTTCAATTGTACATGTTATATGGTGATATAGTTACAAAAAGAATACTAGACAGGCACCAATAGTTTGTTGGTAGAAAGGCCTTTGAAAAGTAGGAAGTATTGAGTGAGCTTAAACAACACTAACATTCTTCAAGATTCACAAGAAATAGTCTTTGAAAATTACATATTAAAATTTTAAATCCTTTCTGATTTGGATATTATCACCACTCGGTTGTATTTTAAAATTATAGAAAACAACTAGTGCTGGAGAGATGAACAGTTAAGGATACGTGCTGATCTTGCAGAGCAACCAAACCATAGCACCCATGTTGAATGGCTTCTATCTACTTGTAACTCCAGTTCCAAGGGATCTAAAACCCTCTTTTAGCCTCCTCAGACTCCTACATACACATGCAATAGTACAAATGCACACAGAGATACACACATACACACATATAAATGAAAAGTTGGATAAATACTACATAAAACTGAGGCAGAAAACTTTTACATCACACATGGTTCAAGTCTAGGTCAGTTTTGAAACATCAACCATCTGACTATCAAGCTTAATTTTCTATATATCTTATTAATATTTTGAGATTAAAATATAAGTGCATCTCAGATTTCATGAGGACTAAAAGAGTCATTCTCAGTATACTACCTTATAAACAATTAGTCAGTAAGCATTTAAATCATACATGATACAAAGAATAGACATCTGACCTCTAAAGTTCCTTCAATTTTCAGCATTAGATTGCCCTATGAATGTTAAACTAATGGATTCCAGTACACTGCTGGGCCTAGAGCCAGAATAAAGGGAAGAGCTGTAGTGTGGAAGGAGGACACAAATTGCATGTTTCATGGATGTAGAAATATTTTCAAAGAGTTCGTTTCCAGCAGTGAGGTGCAGTACCAAAATTCTGCATTGCCACTTTCTATTCAGCCGGTGGAAACTGGAAACCTAACATATCATATATAGATTTATTTTTGTTCCATCCATTAGTTTTTTTGGGGGGTCACTATCTAGTGAACACTTGTGAAAATATGTATATGCGCTTGCTGTAAGCTGAAACATGATACAGGAATTGCTCAGTCATCTTTTCAGGTGGCTTATCAAAGTCAATGGTTTTGGTAAAAGTGTTTAAACCAAAGGCAATGCCTTTTGGCATTATTGCTTTGTGAATGAGTGACTGACCTTTGCTGTAGTCTTTCACTGTAGCTAACTACCTTTTCAGGACATATTTCGGGATTAATTCCCACAGTTCAGAACTGTTTCTTGAGAACAGTGTCCCACTGCCAGGCCTTGTTCCTCTCTATTTACATGTGGGTATGTGAACTATGACAGTCAGACTTTTATGAACTCACTGGCCCCATTTTAATCTTGATGTACATTGATGCTCTGGATTAGCTTTTCAGATGGGGAGAAATGAAGTGTTCTACCTACTTTTCAATGTTTGGTACATTTTATACTATAAAATATAAGCTATAATAAAGAGAAAATATCTTTTGTGAATAATCCTTAAATCATATATATTCTTAGTTGCTGGTCCTAAAGTTTTTTCATATGACCTATCCTTTTACTAAAGAGTGATGAGTCAATTGAATCAGTTTCATTATATTTATTTTAATAATTTAGCTTAATCATACTCGTTTCCAAAATTCACCTGATAGAAATAATATTGAATTTATCATGAGAATCAGAGTAGTTTTCATTGGGCAAATAAAGAAACTGCTGTACTGGGAATGTCCTGGGAAAATATATCTTATGTACTATATATTTAGAACTATTTTTCTTCCATAGACTGTCAGTCATTCAGTCCATTTACATTTCTATTTTTTTTTCTGGATTTTTGAGACAGGGTTTCTCCATAGCTTTTGGTTCCTGTCCTGGAACTAGCTCTTGTAGACCAGGCTGGCCTTGAACTCACAGAAATCCACCTGCCTCTGCCTCCCTAGTGCTGGGATTAAAGGCATGTGCCACCACCGCCCGGCTATTTACATTTCTTTTTCTTTCTTTGTAAATGGTCATAGAGCATTTTGGCTAGTATTAGGGTTGAGAAAGGCTGCTTGTCCGTTCCCAGCCTCCCAGACCCAAAATAGTCACTGCTTGACTTATTAGCTTGTGCGTATTTCTAGCTAGCTCTTACATCTTAAATTAGCCCATTTCTATTAATCTGTACATCACCATGAGGTCATGGCCTACCGGCAAGTTTCCTTTTCCAGCAGCCGCATGGCATCTCTCTGACTTTACCTACTTTCTACCAGCATTCAGTTTAGTTTCTCCACCTACCTCTGTTCTGTCCTAGCACAAGCCAAAGAAGCTTCTTTATTCATTAACCAATAAAAAACAACACATATCAGAATGGAATCCCACATCAAAAGAATGAAGAAACTTCAGCACTGTGTCCCTTCCTTCACCTGTACCTTACTAATTACTCTTCCCATCACTGTGACAAAATGTCTGACAGAAACAATTTAAGGAGCAAGGTTTATTTTATTCTTGGTTTTAGAGGACAGAATCAAGTATGGAAGGCAGGTGATCTCTGGCAGTTGGGATACCTTTCTTAGCAGAGCGGGAGGATGAAGCAGCAGCATTGCTGTGTTATATATACTGGAAATGGGGGAACTATATGCCCAGTGACCCAGGGTCTTAATCGAGAACTAATATTTCAAAAGCTGCACAACTACCCATAGAATTAAAATATCAGAGAACCAAGTGTTCAAACAGGAGTGGGCCTTATTTGACAAGAAAACCATGACATTCAGCAACTGGTCTCCATAGACACATGAACATCCCAAATGCAAAATTGATTCATTTCAACTTTAGTAAGATTGCCATTTTTACTATGTTAATTCTGCCTACCCAAGAACATTGGAGATCTTTCCACTTTCTGGTGTCTTCTTTAATTTCTTTCTACAAAGATTTAAAGTTCTTGTCATATAAGTCTTTCACTTGTTTGGTTAGAGTTACTCGGAGATATTTTATGCTATTTGTGGCTATTGTGAAGGGTGTTGATCCTCTGAATTCTTCCCCAGCTCTTTTATCATCTGTGTACAGGAGGGCTACTGATTTTTTTTGAGTTAATCTTGTATCCTGCTACATTACTGAAAATGTTAATGAATTGGTATTGATATCTGATCTTGTCTTTGTTGGTTTCCTTCATTTCTGCTTCCATTTTCACATCTTAAGAGAGTGTGGTGACTGTGCATTGCTGGTTGGGAGTCATTCTGAGACCCTGTCATTTGTGATCATTGGATGTCCAGGATAGAAAGTGTTCTAGGTTTTGGGAGTTGACATGAATGGGAATGGGTTTCAAGGGAAGAGTGATAAAACAGTTTCCAGAAAGGAGGAAAGCTGGGTTTACCATAAGTATCTGCTTAGTGCCTAAAAATGGGGTCATAAGGGAAAGTGAGGCTATAGCAAGCTTTGTAAGTTCCATATAAGACTGGTGTATTCAGAGTGCCTAAATAGCTCAATCATACAGGCTTAAAGTCCCTGTTTTGGTGGCTGGAAATTGTGCATGATATTGCAGACTTAAATAGTTCCATAGCATTATAAAGATGTTAAATTAAAAAAAAAGAGGTAACTTTCAAAATACAATAAGGTGGCCGGGCGGTGGTGGCGCACGCCTTTAATCCCAGCACTCGGGAGGCAGAGGCAGGTGGATCTCTGTGAGTTCGAGACCAGCCTGGTCTACAAGAGCTAGTTCCAGGACAGGCTCCAAAACCACAGAGAAACCCTGTCCCAAAAAACCAAAAAAAAAAAAAAAATACAATAAGGTGTAGCTGGGCAGTAATGGCACACACCTTTCATCCCAGCACTCAGGAGGCAGAGACGGGTGGATCTTTGTGTTTGAAGACAGTCTGGTTTTCAGAGCAAGTTCTAGGGCAGAAAGAACTACACAGAGAAAACCTGTCTCAAACACCCTCACCCTAAAACAAATACTGGGGTATTAGAATTAGACTGCAAGAAAAAAAGTGAAAAATGCCCATCTGGCTTGGACTGAGACACAGCAATGGGCAGAGAGAGGAAGGCTGGGAAAGATCAGCATTGTCACCTTGGAATGAAGATAGAGAAGGAGAAGACGCTACAGTACAGTGTATGTTCTACTACATATCTGGGAATAAGACTGGGGCTTTGAAATTGAAGACATGAGGGAAAGTGAAGATAGCCTATGTTAACATAGGGAGATGGGATGATTCATTGAGGAATTGGGAGAGGTACAAATAAGATTAACATCTATTGTGTGGCAGAATACTTTAAATAAAAAAGAGAAAACTATTCTAGAAACAATAATTTGATAGCATTCAAACATAAATGTAAAACAAATAGCAAAGTTATTTCACATTCCAGTTATGTATGATATCTTCAGCAATAGGGTCTCTCCATGTGGCTAAGCAAGGCAATGAAAATATCTTTTGTTATTTTGGAGATCTATGAGCACTTTCTGACCAATAGCTATTATTATGTAATGAGATTTTGTTTAATAAACCAAGCCTTTGAAAAACAAGATTGTTCACCATGTCAAGTAATTATGATCAAAAACTTATAGTTTCTTAGATGTATGTAAAAATTAGTTTATTTACTGGTTAGTCATCACAAGGCTTTTTACACCAATTGTCCCCCTTACCCCCCTTGCCCAACTTCCATCAATGCTTAATCCTTTAACCCTCTGTATTCCCCTCTCTTCCTTTTGTGCATTCTATGCTTTTTTTTTTGTGAGGGTTTCTGAAACAATAGTTTTCCACATGACTTACCACGTTCTTTCATTTAATTTAACCTCCTCCTTTACCCCCCAAACTCACCCCATACTTTCATGTTCGATATATTTAAGCACCCAAAATTATACCACACTACATTTTTTCTGATTTACTATTTTCTTCTTTTTTAAAAACACAACTTCTCCAGAAATGTGAGCACTAACTAGTTACCTTGCTTCCACCTGTGCATAAAGTTAAAAACACAATAAAGAACAAAATATTTGGAATAATTTGATTTTCATTTGAGACTGAAGGTGTTTGTCTTTCTGGGCCTGAGTTCCCAAATATTATTACCAACTGGCGACCAGGTATTAAAAGTTTTTTGCATTCAGACCACTACAGTAGATGTCAAACTTTTCTTTCTTGCTGCATATACCAAAACCTCTAAGAAAGATGGCACTTAAATAAAAAGAGCAGTTATTATAAGCTGATTTTAAGATTTAAATATGAGATGCTTTGAAGGAGTAGAGCTGTAGCATGGGGTGGTTCCAGAAGTTAGGTCTGCTCATTGGTCCTTTGCTAGCTTGTTGTCTACCATGCGATTGTGTCATGTGCTCCCACCACCACCTTGTTCTGCAGCACAACACATCTGGAGGAAACAGAACCAAGGACTATGGAGTGAACCCTTGGAAACTGTGAGCTAACTCACATCCTCCCCTTTAAGTTCTTCTTCATGTCAGACATTTGACCACAGTGACTATTTGGACTTTTTTTTTTTTTTTGTCAAAAACAGTTTTATTTTTTCTTTTTTTTCTTTTTATTGTTTATTTATTTATTAAAGATTTCTGCCTTCTCCCCGCCACCACCTCCCATTTCCCTCCCCCTCCCCCACCAAGTCCCCCTCCCTCATCATCCCTAAGAGCAATCCGGGTTCCCTGCCCTGTGGGAAGTCCAAGGACCACCCACCTCCATCCAGGTCTGGTAAGGTGAGCATCCAAACTGCCTAGGCTCCCGCAAAACCAGTACGTGCAGTAGGATCAAAAACCCATTGCCATTGTTCTTGAGTTCTCAGTAGTCCTCATTGTCCGCTATGTTCAGCAAGTCCGGTTTTATCCCATGCTTTTTCAGACCCAGGCCAGCTGGCCTTGGTGATTTCCTGATAGAACATTTTATTGAAAAAAAAATTCCGTCTCCTCCCAGCCTCCAATTTCCCTCCCTCTCCTCCTACTCCTCTCCCCCTCCCTCACTCTTCTCCCCCTCCCTGCCCTGTGGAAAGTCCCAGGTCCTACCCCCTCCATCCAGGTCTATGAAGGTGAGCATCCAAACTGGCTAGGTTCCCACGAAGCCAGAACATGAAGTAGGATCAAAACCCAGTGCCATTGTCCTTGGCTTCTCCTCAGCCCTCATTGTCCGCCACATTCAGAGAGTCCAGTTTTATCCCATGCTTTTTCAGTCCCAGTCCAGCTGGCCTTGGTGAGCTCCCAGTAGATCAGCCCCACTGTCTCAGTGGGTTGGTGCACCCCTAGAGTACTACTCAGCAGTAAAAAAAAAAAAAAAAAAAAAAAAAAAAAAAAAAAAAAAAAACAATGACTTTATGGACTTTAATCCATCAATCTACCTCCTTAGAATTTTTTGCTATTGGTTATGTCTTGAACTTTTAAATTATTAGATACCCAGTTTTAGAGAACTGTGTCCACTATCAGAAGAGCCTTGGGAAGTATCTTATGTGGCTCATGAGTAGACACAGCAATTGTATCATATTTTCTTTCCAAATGGCAGTGACCTGAGAAAAATTGTCATTGACTATCTTATACTTTAAACAATCTATTTTACTACATAAACAGTGGTTGACTGCTCTGCATTTCTGTTGATGTCACCAATATAAATTGTTTAACAGCCTAAATTAATTAAAACTGATCTTTAAATTACCTTTTTTCTAATTTTATTGAGTGTTATAGAAAATTTAAAAAAATTTTATATACAAATGTAAAATTATTAACAAAACCAAGTTAATTAGCATACAGATCACCTCATGTGGTACCTCTCTGTATGTGTAACTGTGCTAATAATACTTAAGATTTCTGTTAGCAAATTTCAAATACACATTCGTAAACACAGTCATTATGTTTTCTATTATGTCCCTAAGGTATACTATTTCTAAAGTATTCTGTAAGAGAATTATGACACCTTGGCCAGACGTGGTTATTTCACTAAAGAAAGCTCTATAGAACCCATAGTGCTTGACTTCAGGAAAGAAACCGGTCAGCTCATCTGTGAAGTGCGTCTTCAGAACAACTGGAATGCTACAAAGTATTCAGCCTCCTTGATTTGCTCTTAATACAGATTCTTAGCTAACTGTTGAAACTTAAAACTGTTCTAAAGAGAAAAAAATTCTTGATCATTTTTCATCATGAAATGCTGATCTCTGTGAATAATTATATAAAATAAAAAGACATAACTATTTAAAATTATACATATGCATGCTCACATGCTTCTGGTTAAAATAAGTGGATAGTTGAAGCAGTAGGATATGATCCATGAGATTAAAACCAATATGATCTGCAGTGCAAATCTCAAGTAAGAAAGGGAAAGAGAGAGACAAAGAAACAGAGAGACAGAGAGAGTTTGTTCAAGGTCAAAGAAATCATACTTTTTTTTAAGACAGTATATTATCTCATAATTTTAAAACTCATGTACTCAGCCCCATTCTCATCCATCTTCTGATTCTGCACATATGTCATATTTTATCTCCTGACACTAAAAGGGCAGCTAACACAAGAGCACCGTTTATTAAAGGTATCTCATCCATTGTAATCTCTAATTGCATGGGTAGACATCCAGAGGTGTGATAGAGGAATAATATGCCATTTATGTTATTAATTTATTTTGGTTTTCATAGTATCTGTGCTAATTTATAATTCAGTCCACACATAAAGATTTAAGTAGGGAATGTTTGAATTCTGCAAACCCCTCCACCTCGCCACAGGGACTTATCACAAATTCCTCTTGAAATGTAGTGATTTATGCATTAGGATGTCTTGTAATTCTATTATAGTCTGTTGTTTTGGACTGTTTTTGTTTTGTTTTGAATGGGACATCTATATCACATTTATTGCCTCTGAGTCTCAGGACTTCTCCTAGAAAAGAGGATCTGGAGATTGTAAAGACCCAGAGTTAATGGATGACTTTACTGTAACAGAATTTGTCAGACATGGCAACTTGATCATATAACTGAACTCGTAGTAGCTGTGTCTGTCTTCACAAAACCTGTACAATTTAAAGCCAATGAAGATCCTAGAATAGAAGGTTATGAAATCCAAACATTTTCTGAAGCACTCTTGGTATCTGAAGGTTTCTGGATAGGGAGTGCTCTGTTTTCTTCGTTGGTGTGACATATGAGAAAGTACCCATGCTTCAGTAGATAACTTCATAGCCCTGCACATATAGCCACTTAAAAGTGATTTCATCAGTTAAAAAAAATTGAACTAACAAAAACAAAACATGAATTTGGGAGGGAAAGGATAGGAAAGGAAATAAAAAGTTAATTTCAACAAAAACATATGTACATGTGCAATATTCTCAAACATTAAAAAATAGATTAAATATTTCAAAATACTATTTTGAAGTAGATTTTAAGTTAAATGTTATTTTAAAAGTAAATTTATTATGAAGACTAAATAGAAGCTTATCAATGTTTAAATTTATAACAATTATGAAGGCTTGGTTTTATAAATAAATGGACTTTACCCATAGTAACTACATAGAGATACTAATGTACTAATGCAGATTTATGCTTAGATTCATGCCAATTAAGCAGAGAAAAAAGAAAGTTTATTCATCCTTCCAAAAATCAAGTGCCTTGAAATGTCAGTGGCATCATAGTTGAGAAGCCCTGTCATTGGTAATTGTGACGTTATTACAAAGTTGATATAAATTTATTCAACTTATACTTCTTTTTTATGTATCATTTCTCATGAACTGCGTTAGATTTTGTTAATTCAGCTGAAGATATGATATGGACAGTGATCTCATGGAACTCATTTTCGGTGAGAATTTTGTAGGATAACACTTGCAGAAGAATTGATGAAAACTTGAGAAAGCCACATTCTCTGAGGTATTTTCTTTGAAAATGCGAATAAGGTTATTGGCATGCAATGTATCTGCTGCTTCCATAACCTCATGATGTTCATGTAGGTTTAAATGAAATATTGTAATGCAGAAAAAACTGTAAGATAAAAACTATGACTGAAAATATTTGTAAAACAACAATAAAATGTGACCCAATAAAGAAATATTTTTTGGAATTAAATTAAAATAAAAATACAGAATACATCAATCCTGTGACATGAGGAATATGGTTCTAAGAGGAAAGTGCAAAGCACTAAGTACCTATGTAAAATAATTAGAGAAATCTCACACTAGCAACTTAATAGCACATCTAAAAATTGTAGAACAAAAGAAGAACCATTCGGAAATCATGAAAAGTAATAATTAAACTAAGAGCTGAACACAATCAAATAGAAAGAAACAAACATAAACCAAAAACAAAAAAACAAAAGCAAAAAACCAAATAGGTGAAAACAATACAAAGAACCATGGAAACAAAGAATGCATTCTTTGAAAAAAATGAATAAGATTGACAAACCCTTAGGCAAAGTAAAAGGTGAGGAGAGAAGATCCAAATTAAGAAAATTGTAGAAGAAAATGTGGACTTATCCACAGACACAGGAAATCCAAAGAATCATAAGAACATACTATCAAAACCGGAAATACACCAAACTAGAGAGTAAGAAAGAAATGGATAATATTCTTGAAGTCTAATTCATACCAAAGTTAAACTCATATCAGATATTTAACTGACTTATCAGCTCTTGTAAAATAGGCCCAGTCAGTAAAATTCTCCCACACCCCCCCAAAAACCCAACAAACCCAGGGCAGGACAGTTTTAGTGCCGAATTCTTTCATATCATAAAGAAGAATTAACATCAATGCTCCTCAAGTTATTCTACAAAATGAAAACAGGAAAATTGACCCACTCTTTTAATATCGTCATTGCTGCCCTAAAACCTATTCCACATAATAAACCAGTAAAGAAAAAGAATTACAAATCAATTTCCCTTATGATTATGAATGCAAATATTCTCAATAAAGTGCTTGCAAATGAAATCTGAAAACACAGTGAAAATTTTATCCATCCAGATCATCTGGGAAATACAGAATGGTTCAACACATCAAAATCCATAAATGAAATTCAGCCTACACAGATCCAAATACAGAAACCACATGACCATTTCATTAGATACAAAAACAAAAGATAAATTTTGACATAATCCAATGCTCCTTCATGATAAAAGTCCTGGAGAGATTGAGTATACAAGGGACATTCCCGAACTTAATATTGGCAATTTATAGCAAGCACACAGAAAACATCAACCAAAATGTAGAGAGCTCAAAGTATTTCTACTTAAATCAGAAACAAGATAGTATTGTCTACTCTCTCCATATCTTTCTAATATAATAATTGAAGTCTTAGCTACAGCACTAATTCAACTGAAGAAGACCAATTGAATAAAAATAGGAAGAGAATAAATCAAAATATCATTATTTGCAAATGGTATGATTGTAGATATAAGTGACTCTAAAAATCTACCTCTAAATCCTATAGCTGATAAATACTACTAGACATGTAGATGGATACAAAATTAACATACAAAAATCATTAGACCTCCTATATACAATTGAGAAATGGACTGAGGATAAAATAAAGAAACAACATTTTCACAACTGCTTCCCCCCCCCAAAAAAGTGGCTTGCAGTAACTCTAAGCAAGTGAAAGACTTCTATTTTAAAACCTTTAAGACACTGAGAAAAGAAGTTGAAGAAGATATCAGAATATCAAAAGAGCTCCCAAATTCATGCATCAATAGGCTTGATACAGTAAGAAAGGTTGTCCTCTGAGAAGCAATCTACTGATTCAATAAAATCCCCATGCAAATCCCAAACCATTCTTCACAGAACAAAGACAATTTTCAGCTTCATATGGAAATACACAAAGAAAACAAGAAAAGAGCAAAGACTGTACAAATAAAATTATCTTTAATAAAAGAAATGCTGGAAGCATCACCATCGCCAAACTCAAATGTACTACAGAGATACAATAATAAAATCTTCATGATATTGACTCAAAACCAGACACATTGAAAATGGATTAGTAGCATCTACAAATTGTACATCTGATAAGGGCTAATCAGAAATATATGAAGAACACAAACAGCAGGGCATCAAGAAAACAACTTAATTATAGCAATGGATACATATGTATACTAAATATTCTTAAAAGAGGAAACACACTTGCTCCTCCCATGCCATTTGACTGTGGCAGGTGGAACACACAGACTGTATTGCATCTTGGGCTTCCTAGCACAGGCTCTCGAGAGGACTCCAGCAATATGCCTACACCAACCAGGAGCCTGCTAGCAGGCAGTTGATACTACTGTAGTCTCTTTGTGATGAGGAATCAGGGTCCTGACCAGTTCTATGACAGTCTAAGAGGGACAACGAGATCCATGTTGGTGGAGGTGTGGCTGAGCCAGCCCCGAAGTTGTGAGAGTAGGAAAACTGTCCTGGCTACACATCTGCCCTGTGGTGGTGTGGGTTGAGGAAAGATGCCTCTAATTATCACTTGCCCCTGACCACCGGACTCTCACCACTTGAGACAGAAAAGGGAGTTGACCCTCCCCTTCTGTAACACTCAGGAAGGAAGACCCTTTTCCTCACCTGGGCAGCACTGAGTTTATGAGAATTGTGATACATGACCCCACCCCTGCCACGTTCTAGTGAAGGCAAGGCTCATTTTCTCTGATAAAGGGCCATGTCTCCAGGCCCTATTTCACTTTTCTCATTTTCATACTTTCCAGGCACCCATTCAGTGAACACATTTTCTTTACTTTGTTTAATGATATTAGAAACATACATAGTTATATATTCACCCACTTTTATTTGTTATTAT
Source organism: Chionomys nivalis (assembly GCF_950005125.1). Classification (NCBI taxonomy): domain Eukaryota; kingdom Metazoa; phylum Chordata; class Mammalia; order Rodentia; family Cricetidae; genus Chionomys; species Chionomys nivalis. Next base: position 30,776,802 of record NC_080101.1, read on the forward strand.
TACAAATAGATAAGGTTAACATTTCAATTTTTATAATTTAATGAGCAAATTATGATCTAAAATTGTTTCTAAACAAATTTCTATGAGAAAATGTTTTAAAAATCATTTTACATTTTTTATTAAACACTTGGTGTCATTGTTTAAGCAGTAATAGTACTACAATAAGGAAGACAGAATATTATAAGTGAAATTGTATTTTTGTAACAAGCTCCATGTGTTATTGATAGGGACGCCGATGCAGGGCTCATTTTCTCTGATAAAGGGCCTTGTCTCCACGCCTTATTTCATTCTAGCTTGCAATGTCTTTCTTCCACCCAGTTAAAAATTTCCTTTCTGCAGGTAACCCTAGAAAGTCAATTTTCCATATTTTCATCAGAGCTTGGAGACATGAACATTCTATTTTTTTTATTAAGTTCACAAGTTTACTTACGTTTATTATTGATAAAGTTATTAAAACGCTATTTTGAGAATATGCTGTTCGACGGATGGTACAGCAACCTATAAACTAGATTATGTAAGCCGGTTGGAGTTAAACAAAGGCCAGCCGAAACTGAACCAGCCATAATGCCATTCCCCTATGGGCACATTTGGAAGGGTTGGGAAAAGAGCAGCAATAAAAACAAAGCACCAGCCCAGATCGAGTGTCAGAGGCAGTGCCTCAGGAGGGTTTCCGCGAGGAAGAATAACCCTGGCTAGGAGGCTAATTTCAACATTGCTTTCCTCTGATTGGCAATAATTGTGTGATTCGGATCGTGCACTCTGATTTACAGATTGTTTGGTCTATCTCAGTTCTCATTTATCAGTCTCAATATTTACCACCAGTTGTCTAATTTGATCTCATCCAAATGATAATATCCTTTTCAGAGAATCTAGAGCAAACCATTCTCATTCAAATACAGTTTCCTACTTAGTTTTAAAAATCACCATTTTCCAATTTGGGAATCAATGCATGATTAAAAAAAATAGAAAATTACAACAACAATTAAAACACCAACAGTACACGCTGATTCTATGGAAACAGTATTTGAGGTCATGCAGAGTTTAACACAATGGGAAAAGCAAAAACATGGTCAGACTTACTTGAACTTAGTTGCCCAATATTATTAATTTTCAAAAAAAAAGATTGTGTGTGGCTGCTACTTAATGACATTATGCAAGCTCATTTTGTTCTTCTAAATGGACATGTTTTACCCATCAGACTTTCTAAACTGTTGCTTTCAGTTTTATTCAGAGAGGTTTCTCTTTGCTGCTCCAGTGGTAAAAGTGGAGACTCATAACTGGTTGAAGTGCTACAACTATTGAAAGCTTATCTTTAAATGAAACGTCACTCTTTCAAGCTCATATAACATTCCAGAAGAAGAACAGAAAGAAAATAAGAACTGAAAGATGGAAATGACCATTTTGGAACACTGTTAGGCCTGACACGGTTGTTGATCATGTTAACTCACCGAAGATTTGGTTACCTGAGCAATAGCTGTACAGTTTTGAGCTCTTTACTCATGTGAGCCAGAATAGGTGGGTGATAACTCATCTTGGTATTCTATAAGGATTCATAAGCAGCTAGAGGTTGCTATGTGAGGAGGTCAATTTTCTTCAGTGGTGTAACCACTGGTAAGTTGAGCATGTTTCAGTAAATAACCATTGTCAATGCAAAGACACAGCTTTCAACTCACAAGGAATAAGAGATAGTTTATTCTGAATCCAAAACATAGAGGACAATGACTTTGAAAAAAAACTTATGTTACTAGCTTCATAGTATCAAATGTGTAAGTAGTTTCATGGTGTTTTATAGTAACTTAAAAAGAAAATTACAAATAAAGCAATTCTAAAAAAGCACATTTGGTGATAGCAGAGAGGTCACAATACAATGCACTACTGTCAGCAATAGGTCTCAGAAGTCATCATGCAGCATTCTTTTCTATTCATAGAGGATACACTTCTGTTATTAAATTCAAAAAGATATTTTTTTGTTTAATAGTGTGTGAGGTCTAAAAAAGAGGTTGGCAAGGAATGGCTCTTTGAGAAAAATTGTAATATGTGTCTGGAAATGTAAAATTCTAATCTCTAAATATTTTAAGTTTGAAACTCTGTTGTTCTATGCAAACAGCTTTTATCCAGAAATTCTTATTACTACATTTATACATGCTCATGTAAGTAAATGTAATGGAAAATACTCGCTCACTACCCCCCCCATCTCTAACACACACACACACACACACACAATAGACATAAATGTAGAAGAGGAGCAGGTTGGGAAGAGGAGAGTAGGTGATCAGGGAAAGTGTCATAGTGAAATGTTATTTTTATAATGAGCATAGGCTTACAGAAAAAAGAAAATATGCATGACATTCAAGGAGTGCAAAAGGAAAGACAAATATAAACAAATCTACAAATGAACCATCAAGAAGTTTATTAGAAAATGTGACAGATATATTTGATTTTATTTAACTAAGAAAGAAGACTGACTACCTTCCATATCAATGTACAGAAAAGGTAAGGATTAAAAGGTATGTGTTTAATAGCCAGGTAACTAGACATTGTATTTGTCAATTGTAGCTAGTTTTATTATAAAACTTCACTGAAGTTGGCAACAGACTTGATATATGGTAATACGAGAAGTCAAAGCAAACTATGGATGGACTCAGTGAAACACGGAACAAAGAGTTCTTGATAACAATTTTTGTATAAGGAGTTATCAGGAAAATAGAGATCAGTAGAAGCTTCCGTCATATCTAAAGCCTTGTTAGTGGGAAAGACAGGCTGATATGAAGGATTGCCAAGTAAAAATATAACAAGGGTCTAGATGTAGAGGAAGGCCTAACCTTCCAGAGCCCCTGAACTGCCTATTCATAAAACAGTGTTACAAGGTAGACCAGTGTTGGGTGCAGTGACACATGCTTTCAATCCCAATACTCAAGAGGCAGAGACAGGTAGATCTCTGCAGGTTTGAAGTCAGTGTGGAATTCAGAACTACTTTTAGGACAGTCAAGGCTATACAGAGAAATCCTGTCATTAAACCCCACTAAGAGAAGGAGGAAGGGGAGGAGGTAGAAATTTGAGTCAGCATGAAAGGTCAGTCAACATAGAAACTATCATATGATACATAATGTGTATATTCTATTGGTATGTATATTATCAAGCATATGTCTATATACAATATATGAACAGATATATCAGTAATAACTATTTAAATCAGTAATCTGCCATATATAACTGTAATCAATATGGCCTCTAAGAGGAAAATTCGTGTGCTAAATTTTAATAAATTAAAACTGATATTCCATACAACAAAATATAAATTAGTTCATTGAGTTTAGACAATTTTTAGAATATTTTCATGCAGGGATTTTATATTACATGTCAAAAAATCTGGAGCATCTTGCTTTGTATACTATCATAATTGTAAATTAACCTGGTAGAGCTAATTGTTGTAAAAAAAGTAGTTATCCTCATTGTTGTCTAAGTTCTCTGGGATTGTGGTTTGTAAGCTCGTTTTCTTTGCTTTATGTTTAAAAACGACCCATGAGTGAGTACATGTGATAGTTATCTTTCTGTGTCTGAGTTATCCCACTTAAAATAATGTTTACTTGCTCCATCTATTTTCCTGCAAAATTCAAGATGTCATTATTTTTTTCTGCTGTGTAATACTCCGTAGTGTAAATGTACCACATTTTCCTTATCCATTCGTTTGTCAAGGGACATTTAGACAACAATGGGGACAGTAAGAGAAACTTGCAGGGATCTAAACTGCATGGGAAGTAGAAAGTAGAAAAAACAAGATCTCCTGAGTAAATTGGGAGCATGGGAACCTTGGGGGATGGTTGAATGGGAGAGGGGAGAGGTAGGCAGGGGAACAGAGAAAAATGTAGAGCTCAATAAAAATCAATAAAAAAGAATTAATTATCCTAATGTCTGAAAAATGTGAGAAAACCTGATGGGATGTACTTACAAGAAATTACACTTAATATTTTCTTATGTTGTTGGGCCATCAATTTTGATGGCTAGATCTTAATTAATTTATTCAAATACTTTTAATAACTTTATCACTTCTCTTTTATTTTTGCCTGTAGGAAACAACATAGATGCGATATGGCCATTTTAGACTCAGTCATGACAATGTTCTTTTACAGCAAACTGTAAAGAGCAAGTGCCTGAAGGTGCCAGGGAAAAACTAGATAGTCAAAACACAGACTGTCTGCACAACCACATTCAGCAGAGTGGAGCAAGGGGCAGAACTGTTGTCCAAGGAGGCAGTAGAATCCTCTCTGTCTTCAGAAATTTCAAGGTCGCAGAGTGCACATTCTTCTCTGTGAGGCTGACAGTGCTTGATATCTAAACAGAATACTTCCAGGTATCATGAATTAGGAGCTACTTCTGACCCTATATAAAACTACCTTTAGCTAGATATATAACCCAGAAGGAAATAAAGAATGTAAAGAGATTACCTTTCAGTTGCCTTTGTTTTGTTTCAAAGTTTTGACAGCTCAAGCAGATAAAATTTAACAAAACCTTAGAGGTACACAGCAAACACCATCAGTTACCCTCTTTTCATAGTAACTACTTTCAGAGACACTTGTTCTCTCCAATAATAACCACCCTACTTTCTCTGATGTTTGGGTTTTCCAGACTCTTGTTACAATATTTTATTAATAGTTCCCAATCCAAAAAAAAAAAAAAAAAAAAAAAAAGCTGTAAAGCAAAGTGAGAAGAAAAATGGGTCAATGATCTTCAGACCACAATTCTTACTCTACTTAACAGTGATTATTAGTTGTGCTTCTTAGTCAAGACTGAAGGACATAGCAAGTGCCAAACTCAGAAATCCGTGAGAAAACAAATGATCTCATATCTCTTTATTTGCTGGTTCCATCTTCATGGTCTGCCCCCATTACAATACCTGTGCTGTTATGAGCCTACCTTTTAACAGGTAGAGGGCTCCCTCCTGTGGGCAAGTAGCTGAAACAGTCTCCATGGCAACAGATAACTCCAAATCCTGATATCAAACAATGTCTGAGAAATCCCAAGATTATATAAGAGGACAATAGAAAATTGAAGAGTACCTAACAAAAGTGATGGTAAGAGAAAGAAAGATAGCAAAATATTTTAAAATAAAAAGAATTGAAGAATCGTGAAGAACCAACCATATAGAAAGTTACTAGATCATGGACAGAATGAAAAGGAAAGAAAAAGGAAGGGGTAGTAACATTAATATAGCAATGTCCTAAAGTTGATAATGGTTTTTCATTCATTATGGTTGTTTGAATTGAATTATAGGCTTACAAGGTTTAATACTTGGTCCCTAGGAAGTGGAGCTATCTGGCAAGGATTAAAACATGGGACTGTTCTAGAGAACAGGCTTTGAAGTTTCCAAATACATGCTAAGTCCAGTCTCCAATCTCTCTCTTTTTCCCTCCTTCCTATGGATCAGGATATAAGAAACTTAGCTACTGTTCCGGGATCATGCCTGCCTGCTGCTATGATCACTGTCATTAGAGGGTTAGTAATGGACTAATCCTCTAAAAATTGAAGTAAGACCCCCCCAATTAAATCCTTCCTTTTACTAGAGTTGATTTAGTCATGGTGTCTCTTAGCAACAATAGAACAAACAGTAACTAAAACATGTACTCATCTTAAGAAATGATGGTAAACATTTGAAGTTTGGAAGGAAAGATTATTTGTGGATTAATATATAAAATATTTGCACAATTGCTAGACTTTATATAATAATTTTATGCTAATATTTCATATCATCACACAAAATGAAAATAAAGAAATGTATATATTTTATTGATGAAAAGATCAAGATAAAAATAATAGTTGTTTCTATTACACAGTTTTATCAAATGGTAATTATGTCTAAGACTATGGTCAAAAGTTTATCGAATTATTGATTTAAGCAAATAAAATATAAAAAATTCAAAAAGCATGAGGAAGCATAATTGCATGATTGATATAATATACAACAATGAACTATGGCTGTGACTAGAATGAAGGATGGGTATTTAACAGGTACAGGAGTCAAGAGAAATGAAGGGACTGCAAAAAAGCAGCGTCTATAGTAAGGTATTGTACGGTGAAAGGTTAATTCTCAGAAAACACATAGGTATTTGGAAGCTTATCGGAAGTAGAGATATATGTTCTTTTCCTTTACTTAAAGTGTATACTCTGCTATCTTGAAAACAGATTCAGGTACGATTGATCTTGTAGGTGAGTTATGATACTAGAAAAGTCTCAATGAGCATCCTCAGTAAATTGTACAAGGCAAACCAAGAGATGAATAAAGCAAATTCTTTTTCTAAGTGTATTTTAAAGAAGCATACAATAATCAGTGCTAACAGTGTATACTGATGTTATCTCAAAATTTAAGTGTTAAGCACTTGATAAAAGGAGTTTCATTTACTACACTTGGGAAAAGCAGATTTGAGAGTCTCAAGAACACAGAATAATTTGAGAGTAATTTTTATTTTATTAGTTTATTAGATAGCTATTATAGTACAAGATTCCCACAAATCATAATATGATACAAAATTTTATATATAATTTTTAATACAAGAATTATGTATACACATTTATATGTATACACATATATATATACACACACACACAAGGATTTCAGCTATGATGAAAGAAATTTCATTGAAGAAGGAGATTAAAAATTAAAAATAATATTCTGGTGCATAATTTAGTTGGCCATTACGTGGGTCAAGCAATACCAATAATTCTATCCCAGAAGATTTCCAAGAGTCCAACAATATACCAACATAGAGATATGGTCCAGAAGGAAGAAGGGAGAAAAATTTACCCATCACTTCTCTGACTCTCCCTACAAAATCACCACAAGTATAATATATAACTCATCTATTTTTACACTTTAATTTATGGACCTTATCATTAAATGCCTAGAAGACAATAGAGAAGCTTTTTGGTGGGAAGTGGAATCTAGCCCAAGATCCCAACCTCCATTATGGTCTGTTCACTCCATTGTGCAAATAATTTCTGAAGCCACTGACAAACTTTAGTTGATGTTTACATGTTAAACAAAGTAAAATTAGAAAAATAATGACCTTTAGTCATTGAATAAATAGGACTGATATATAATACTATGTGTATCTGTGTGATATCAAACTATAGATACCAATAAGGGTGTTAAATGTAAAAACCTTGGAAAATAGTGTAAATAGAAAATTTAAGCACGGGTCTATAAATTTAAAAGTTAGCAAACCTTATGTCTTACAAATCACTAACCTGTTTTTCTCTTTTATCAATAGACAAATAAGATAATAGAGGTGAAGAGGAAGGGGGAGAAAGGAAGTGAAGGATAAGAAGGGAAGAAGAAGAGGAAGAAGAGGAGGGGAAACAGAAAAGAAGGAGAATGGGAAGAAGGAGAAATATAAAAAAGAAGAAAACAGAGATTTGCAACAAAAATACTGCTTTAATTTCCTTCACTTTATAAAAGAATGTTAAGCCAGGGAGAAGAAAGCACTAATAAGGTTATGAGAGGCACTGTAGGCTTCTGTTGGGTGGGTATAAAACCTAGAGCGGTCTCTTGTTCAAGAATCAGGAAGCTCCAGTCAGATTAGATCTTGGCGCAATTAGAGGGATGTGCTGGTTGGGTGGAAAGAAAATTGATAGCTTCTTCATTTAGGCCCACGTTGGATTTTGCTGGGGATATCTAGGGAGTAGAATGAATATCTAGGTACAGAATGGAAGGAAGCTATTAAAGAACTTCCTGGAGATCATAGGGTATAAGGCAGAAATTAGAGAAGCTTAGTTCTGAACACCAAATCACTATAGTTACCTGCATTGTCAGAGCTCAGCCAAAATGGAGGAGTGTTTCAAAAAGCCAGGAGTGCAAAAAGCATATAAATTTAATTTTATTTTGTTTATTTTTTGTTTTTCTTTTAATTAATTTTTTTTTTCATTTATTTGACATACCAACCACAGTTTCCCCTCCCTCTTCTCCCTTCCTCTCAATTCCCATCTACCCTTCATCCATTCTCTATCTCCTCTCAGAAAGGGGCAGGCCTACATGGGAGTCAACAAAGCATGGCACACAAGTTGAGGTAATACCAAGCTCATCTTCTGCATCAAGACTGGGCAAAGCAATCCAGCATGGAGAACAGATTCCCAAAAGCCAACTCAAAGACCAGAAATAGGACCTGATTTAACTGCTAGGAATCAAAAAAAAAAAAAAAAAACAAAAACCTTACTCGACTGTCACCCACATGCAGAGGGCCTAGTTGGGTACCATATAGGCTCCCTAACTGAAGATCCAGAGGCAAGGTGGTGAGTTCCCTGTGGAGGAAAGAGTACCCCCTTTATTCGACATCTTGTCTAACATAAGCTGTCATTTGTGGTTTTGGTTGTAGCTATTCAGACAGTTGTAAAATGGAATTTCAGATTCGTTTTGATTTGCATTTTCCTGATGACTTTATTAAGTGTATCTTGGCTATCTGAGATTCTTCTGTTGAGAATTCTTTGTTTAAATCTGTACCCCAATTTTTAATTGGATTATTTAGTATTTTGATGTTTAATTTTTTTAGTTCTTTATATATTTTGGAGATTAGCCCTCTATCAGATGTTGGATTAGTGAAGATATTTTCCAATCTGTAGGCTGTCATTTTGTCTTAATAACAGTGTCCTTTGTCTTACAGAAACTTTTTAGTTTAAGGAGGTCACATTTATTAATTGTAGATCTCAGTGTCTGTGCTATTGGTATTATATTCAGGAAGTTATTGCTTATGTTTATGTGTTCAAGGCTACTTCCCACTTTCTCTTCTATCCGGTTCAGTGTTTTATATTTATATTGATGTCTTTGATACACTTAGAGGGTTTTTTGTTTTTGTTTTTTACAGAGCAATCAATATAGCTCTATTTTTCACTCTTCTACATACTAACATCCAGTCGTGCCAGAAGTATTTGCTGAAAATGCTTCATTTTCCAATGTAAAATTTTGGCTTCTTTGTCAAAAATCAGGTGCTCATAAGCGTATGGGTTTATTTATGTTTTTTATTCTATTTCTTTGATCCACTTTTCTGTTTTTATACCATTACCATTTTGTTGTTATTACTATAGGTGTATAATAGAGCTTGAAATCAGAGATGTTGATAATTCTGCAAATACTTGTATTATACAGGATTGTTTTAGCTATTCTGGATGTTTGTTTTTCTGTTTGAAATGTTGAATATTGTTCTTTTGAGCTCTATGAAATATTGTCTTGGAATTTTGATGGGGATTGCCTTGGATCTGTTGATTCATTTTGACATGACTGAAATTTTTACTATGTTAATCATCTTGAACCAAGAGCATGGGAGATCTTTCCATTTTCTGATATCTTCTCCAACTGAATGAAACTTGGATGATATTATTTTTAAATATACAAAAGAATAAGAATAAAGTGACTTTAATAGAAAAAGTAAAAATAAAATTTCCACATAGCAGCTATCCTTTTCATATTCTCTTGTTGAGCACATGACACTTTCCAATTTGGACATATATGAGTCAACTCTGCTGCTAGAGAACATACCATAAAGGGCTGATTATCCTGTGTTTGTATTCATTGTTTTCCTCCTTAAACAATCTAACATTGGTAAATCACTATTGTAGCCTCCAAATCCTTTGTTCATTTGTTTTCTACTATCAGAGTTTAGATGTTTGTTGATTTTATTTATAGTTTTCATATCTTCTAAGTCTGTTGTATTTCAGGCATAGTAGTATTCATTCTCTGCCCTTTGAGTGCACAAAGAGGGTTCATATTTATTGTGCAACTAGTTCACATATGTGTAATATTTTATATCTTTATTATATTACTGTTTTATATTATGTTTAATGGGTATTTTCAAATACTCCATCTTAACTACTGTATTTATTACATTTGTTGTCATTTCCATAGCAGTTGCTATGGATATAAGAAATAACATCCACATTGTAGAAATTATATGAAAAAATATGAGCCTATCATCTGTTTCTTTTATTTTGTAATATTAGTGTACAAATTACTTGTTTATATATTACAATCATTCCACTATTGTTTCATAATTATTGTTTCTCTACTAGTCTTTTAAAATAGAAAACTGGAATCCAAAGGAAAACTCATTCATAATTGTTTTGACATGTATGTATGTAGCTACTTTAATGCTATAATTTAATTCTAGATAAGTTTATATAATTGAGTGTGTGTGATTTTTATTTAATTTCAAACCAAAGAACTATGTTTAAATTCCACGGCAATTCAGAAAACAAGGAATTCATTCAGAAATTCTTTAACTGGTTTTGTCATAATATTTCCCCCTATTTTGAGAAGAAATTTGCTAGATATAGGAATATTAACAAACATTTTTCAGCACTTCAAATGTATCACCCATTGTTTTCTAATACCCATAACATACTTCTCATTTTTAGAATCTTTTCTCTAGAGCAGCTTCTCAACCTGTGAGTCATATCATCTTTAGGTGTCAAATGACCCATTCACAGGGGTCACCTAAAACCCTTTGATTTTAGATATTTGCATTTTAATTCATAATAGTGGCAAAATTGCAGTTATTAAGTACTAACAAAAATAATTTTATGGCTTTGGGTCATCAAAAATTATGAACTGTTTTAAAGGTTCTCAGCATTAGGAAGGGTGAGAACCATTGTTCTAGAGACTTTCAAGATCAGAAAAATACCAACAAGATATGGGCAGATGTTCTTTCTTCTGGACCTTTATGAATCAGAATTATTCAAGTAAATAATTACAAGCTTTGACTTTTGACCTACAGTAAGGATTCTGACTTCATTAAACATGGATTAATAAGGTACCTAGCAAATACAATAAACTGTTAAGTACTTAATCTCAATCATGAAAGTTACAGCTTTCTGAGTCTTTATCTTGTTTAAGAAAGAAAGAAAAAAAAGAGGAGAAAAAATTTAAAATATGTTGTAGCACTCTTTCTCATGGGAATTAGTAAACTGCATTCTCAGTAGATTAATTTTAAAATGTATTTCCTTGATGTTATATCCATTATTTGTAATCAGAGTGTAAAAGTTATATGAATGGTCATAGATAGAGGAAATATTTAAGATAACCCTCCTGTTTTACTTCCTGAGAAGCACATCATCTTGGATTTCAAAGCAAATGAATTAGATAGCTTCAGGGAATGAAGAACAGCATTTATTTACACAATGCATTCAAAAGTACATGGTACTCTCTAGATTTAATAAAGAGATGGATGTATATGTAAACCTAATAGTATAGTGTATATTATCCATAGAAACAGAATAAACACAATATAGATCAGATAGATGAATATGCGACTAGATAGAAGAAAGAAAAAATAAATGTTGTGTGACAATTGTGATCACATTCTGAAAATAAACTTTGCATTAAGTCATAGGGAAGCTCTTTTTCAGCAAGACTGGGATTTTCCTGTCACAACCTCTACCTTCTATTCAAACTTCACAGGCCCCAAACTCCACTAGTGCCTCAGCTCCAACGTCAGAGCTAACCACCTATAACCAGCCAAATTTGCCTTCAGGCAGCTTCTGTCACATGTGCTTCATCCATACATTCCCCTGTGTAAGCTTTTCAGATGACTTCTTGTCCCTGTGTGATGTGGAATTCCACTGGGCACCCTCCTCTGTAGGCTGCTGTCACACTAGGTTAACTGTCTTGGACAATCGCCTGGCCTCTATTGCTGCTGCAACCTCCAACACTCTTAGCTCACAGCTTCATGCAAGAAGTTGCAGTTGCCATCAGCCAGGCTGTGCTCTGCCTATGTTCGCTGTTAACTGTGTTACATAGTAATATCCATCCTCACACTTCACTGTCATTGTCAGCGGAACTGGTGAAACAACAGTAATTTCTTAAGGGGAGCAATTAGTTTTAAAAAAGTGTTTTCCCCATGTTAAAGTGGAAAATACCACAATGCATAAAGTAAGGTCTCTGTATAGTTTCACAGTGGATGGTTTCAAAATTGAACAATTAAATGAGTAGATAATCAACTTAGCTGGTATTGATATACTATCAATTATAATTATTCTTTTGGTAATTCCCGTTTTATCCCTAAGAATAGTTGTTTGATATCAGTGCTAAATATGAAAAATGATTAATAAAATAAAATCCTTAGAAAGACAGACTAATGAAAATAAGAAAAATATTCACACAGAGACAGAGACAGCGGAGTTAAAAGCTGAAGTTACCACATCATTGCATTATGAAACTAAAAAAGAGCAGCCCAAGGTTATCAACCTTAATTTATTCAGTTATGATTCACGAATGGCCAGCAAATGATAAGTATCTCCCAAGGCTATTGCGAAGTTAACTAGGATGTTATAAAAATGTTATATTTGAAATAATTTATGGAAGCTATAGTTTCAGAAAGTATGTACTCCCCTTTTGTGAAGTAGATGTTAAATTAATGGGGCACTAAGGAAAGAATTATTCTGCAAGACTGGAAAGATTTAGTACCAACAGCATTGTAAGCTAGTCCTCAGTTACAGTGGAGAAACTGATGGAGAGACAAAGTGATCATCAATGAACAAGGTAGGGCAAGAAGTTATGAAATTTCCCCCAAATCAAAGCCTTAGAGGGGGGCCATTATGCTGTTGTGAAGAGACAGATTACACCTGGCCCTGTGCGATACAGCAACTTTGAATGCTTGGAACAAAATTGAAGAATCAGGAGAAAAGACTGAGTAATTTATTCAAATTATACAAGGCCTGAAAGAAGCCTATATTGATTTTTTTTATAAAGGTTGACTTCAGCTATAAGTATAATGATATCAGATCCCAAACTTAGATGAATATTGATTGAATCTTTAGCTTTTGAAAATGGTAATTCAGAATGTAAAAGCTTGATTAGTCATTTGAATTTAAGATCAACACCCATAGATGAATTTATTAGAAATGCAACTGATAGTGGATCTCATGCTTATGATGATATTTGGATAGAAGTGACTTCTAAAAATTTTACAAAAAGTCAAAAGGTTAGATGTTTTAATTGTAGTAAACCAGGTCATCTAAAATGTGATGATATACAACGTGTTCCTAGAAACAATTTTTTCTTTTAGAAATAATCCAAGCAGAAGGACCCAGCCTTGTGGAATATGCAGAATAATATACGTGGCAAAGGCCAACATTGGACTAATGAATGAAAATCAACATCAGACAGGCAAAGTAATCCTTTGCCAATGAGAAAAACTTTAGGGCGTCTCTTGGATGTGCTCATGTAAAAATTGGTTCATTCATTCCTTGTCAACATTTGGAAAACTCCTCCACAGTGCTCTTAAAATACTTAATGCCTATCTGGGTGACGAATAGCTTTAGAACATAAAATTTTCTGGAGAAACCATAAAGCAAATATTTTAGAAAACTTTTATAAATGACCAAATATCAAAGTTAAAAATAAGAATAAATGGCATTATAATTAAGGGTTTGGTAGATACTAGAGCAGATATAGCAATAATTACACCAAAGATTTGGCATACAAATTGGCCTCTTCAGGAGATAAATGTTCACCTCTTAGGGATTGGGTCTTTATATCAAGCAAAACCACAACATGAAATGAATGTATAAGGCCAGAAAGATAAGGAGAAAAATTAAAGTCATATATGGTTAACAAAGAAATGTATTTATTGTTTATCAATGGAATACCCAGATTAACAATCTTTTAATCTCAGAAACAAAAACATAAACTAATGTACATTTCTGAGAAAAATATTAAAAGGTATTATAGAAAACAGTCACGAACCATTCAGGTTATACATAAACAGGTCAACTGCTACTGGAGCTACTATAAGGAATCAGTTCACATGAGTACGGAGAATGAGAAATCCAAAAATTTCACAGTCAATCTGCCAAATGGAAACTTGCTGAAAGCTGTAGTTTGAATCTAGATATCTCCTCTTAGTAACATCCCTTCTTTGACAAAGTTAACATTTTATACCAAATTTGGAAACTGCTTGGTTGAGAAATTCTCACATGATGGGTAATAAGGTGCTCACTCAATATCGAGTTTATTAACTGTTAACTCTATCTAAAAAGACTTCCTTTGCAAAATCCAGATAATTGACTAAAGATTTGAATACAGTGCCCTAGTCAATCTGCACATGAAATTACCTATCATAGTGTCATTGTTTACAGTGTACAGACCTTTGCTCTTCCATTAAACTTATTTTGTATGCCACAAATCACATATTGCCCATATTTTAATCATTTATTTTATGAGATTATAATTGCATGATTTTCCCTTCACTTTACTTCACCCTATGCTCTCTAGTATACATATTCTTTTTGTTCTCTTTCATTCTCATGTGCTCTTTAACCATTGTTAGTACTCACATACATGTTCCTAAGTACATACATAGGGTTTACTCACTCTGTATAAAGTTACTTCTGTGACTGCTCAAACATGAACTAAACAAAGACTGAAAAAATAGTCATGCTGATGTGGACAGGGAAAATTTAAAGAGGCTTTAAACTAGAAGCAAGTAAGGAATGGTAACAGAAGGAGAATTTGTCTTCTCCAAAATGACACACAATTTGTTATCCAATAACACATGGTCACCCTTCAAAATATGCATACAAGTAACATGATCATAATTTTAAAAAATGATTTATTTCATAGTGCATAAAATTTAAAACTATACATTTTATTAACAGTCATTCTAAACCCAGTAAGTCACATTATATTTTTCTAAAATTATAATTTTCTAAATTTATTTAAATATAGCCAACAAAATCTAGCATTTTGCTCTGAGGCAAGACCAAGTCCCTCCCACTATATTTAGACTGAGGAAGATATACCTCCAAAGAGAAGAGCTTGAAAAAACCAGTACAAACAGTAGGGATAAATCCTGATCTCATTGCCAGTGACCCCACAGTCTGCCCCAGCCCAACAATAGTCACCAAATTCCGAGGGCTAGTTTGGTCCTATGCTTATTCCCTTGTTGTCAGGACAGAGTTAATGAGTTCACATTATTTCAGATAAGATGTTTAAGTGGGTATCTCCATCATGATCTTAATGCCTTTGCTCATAGTTTTGCCCCTCCTTCTCATCGACTGGACGTTGTGAGCTCAGCTCAGTGTTCTGTTTCCATCAGTTGCTGGATAAAGGTTCTATGATGACGTTTAAGATAGTCATCAAGCTGGGCGATGGTGGTGCATGCCTTTAATCCCAGCACTCGGGAGGCAGAGGCAGGTGGATCTCGGTGAGTTCGAGACCAGCCTGGTCTACAGAGCTAGTTCCAGGACAGGCTCCAAAGCCACAGAGAAACCCTGTCTCGGAAAAAAAGAAAGAAAAAAAGAAAAAAAAAAGATAGTCATCAATCTGACTATAGGACAAAGCCAGTTCAGACACTCTCTCCACTATTGCTTAGGGTCATAGCTTGAGTCACTCTTGTGGATTTTTGGTAATTTCTGTAGTGCCAGGTTCCTTGGTAGCCCCATAATGGCTCTCTCAAACAAGTTATCTCTTTCCTTTTTTTCCTCTCTGACCTTCCCTCATCCTGTTCCCTCAAGTTCTCCTGCTCTCATCCCTTCTCCTCTTCCCCCTCCTCTTCTCTCTTCCTCTACCGCTTCCCCTCTCCCTTCTCCCACCCAAGCTCACACTCCTAATTTTCTCAGGAAATCTTGTCGGTTTTACCTTCCCAGTGGGATCCATGTATGTTTCTCTTAGGGTTGACCTTGTTACTTAGTTTCTCTGCAGTTGTGGGTTGTGACTTGCTATCCTTTGCTCTATGTCTTATCATTTACTAGTTCATCAGCATTGATAAAATACTCCAGAATTAATAAAATACTCCAGAAACTGACAAAATCTTGTCAGTAAAGCATTTAGAAAAACTACAGTGTAGAGTTGAGAAAGTTATTTTAGCTTCCTCATATTTTAACATACATTTTAACTATAGCAAGATAATATGAATACTTTGATAATTTACTAGTTATTGGCAATTTCAAAGTATATTTCCCAAGTTATTTGTTACCGACCTCTAAAAATGTTAATGAATTTGAATTGTTTTTATATGGGACTACTTTGCTTAATTCTTTTTTATATTCCGTTACTAGATTACGACTGCTATTAATATTTATTATTCAATCTGAATTATATTTCATAGGTCTCATCATATTTTGCTGTAAGTGGCTAGGTTATTTGTTATTAAAAGCAGTCCTTTCTTCTTTTCTATACACTCTCTAAAGTGTATACATGTGAGTGTCTATGTTATACAGTAATTTCTCTGCTAGGGAAAGATAAACCCTTCCTATTACCCCAAAACCTGTGAAATTCTTCCCTTTAAATCCTGATATAACATCTTATCTTTAATAAGTTGAAAGGTCTGTAGGAAGTTAGTGATGGTTTGGCACCATTCATTTTTTTTATTCATTTCTGTTCCTCTTTAGAACGTGAGCATTCTCACTCAGCCACACTTGGCTCTGCAATGTTATGAAAACTACTCTGTACATTCCTCCATAACACACATCTGGTTTATCCATTCTCATAGTCTTAGAATAAAAGCAGTAGCAGAGGTCCTCCCTTCCATTGAAGGGGTTCATGTCTAAGATATCGATTTATCTATATTTGCATGAATTCTTAGAAGTTTTATACACTTGAACTATCCTTTTGCTTGATTATCTTGTTAAGATGTTGAAGTTTTTTACATTTACTTTGCCATTTTTTGAGTAATTCATACTTGAGTATTGTATTTATATAATATCTACTCATATACTCCCCACTTCAACTCTTGCTATCTACTCCATCACTATAGCCTCTCAAGTTCAAGATCTTTTATTATTAATTATTTTTATAGATATACATATATAAATATATAAAAATATACATATATGCATACAGAAACACTCACAGTCACATCCTAGTCTCTCAGGCTCTTCAAATCTTCCCTTTCTTATGTGATGTTTTAAATTTTAGTTATAATAGTTGTGTTAGAGATAGGCAAACTCAGAGAAAGAATGATGTATCCTACTCTATTCAAAGAAGAAGCAGAATTATTTATATAGGTTTATATGGCATATCTCAAAGGATTCTTATAAGCACAATTAGCTTTATACTATGAGTTTTTATTCACATTATTTTTAACCACCTGGCATATTCATACTTTAAATATGTTTATTAATTAAATGAATATATTTATATTTGAGATTATTATTGTTTAAATTAAAATTTAATATGCTTCAGAACATATTGTTTTTTGCCATTTGAACTGCATAATAAAGTGTTAGAAATGTATCACTATAGCATTTCAAAAGAAAAACCTATGACAGTATATGCACACAAACATAAGAGGAGTTATAGCAACACCACTATGTGTCAAATTCCATATATAATAAGTTTGTTTTGTTCACCTAAAATCTCATGGGTTTATGCATGTATAATGATTCCTCGGTATCTATGGGAGATATTTCTAGTATCTTTATGGATATAAAAATACATAGATGTTCACTGTTTATATAGGATGGCAATACAGACTTATGGTTTCTTTAAATCAAGCTTAGATAACTTATGATACCTAATACAATGCAATTATACAGAGATGTTTGCTCCAATGAAAATTTTTATGGATTACAGTGACAAGAAAAATAATCTATAAATATCCAGTGTAGAAGCAATTCATTTTTCCAAATAATTTGATTCACATTTGGTTGAAACCTCAGATGTAGAACTGACAGCTATGGAAGGCTAAGCACAAGGACAACAGCAGGAAAAAGATTAGAGAAAGTAGGTACACAGAGCTAAGGCATGGCAGTTAACACACCAGCATATACTTGGCAAACCCAGGATGCAAACCCAGATTCACTGATCTCTGATTTTCTTCTTTTTTAGTTTTTCTGTTTTCTTTGACTGAAATTGTGTTGGAGAATGTTGTTATAGTGTGGTGTTGGACAAATGACCCAATACTGCTGGAAGTTATAGGCCTAAAACTTAATAACTGATATGCCTGGTGCAGAGGAAGGGAGCAAAGGTGGAAGGGGGAAGAAAGAGGGGGAGGGAGAAAGAGAGATTCATTGTGTTGGAAGAAATATCAAATTATTAAATAATTTTCTTTCATTGACAGGGAAAGAGAATTCAAAAGAACCTTTATATGAATTCCAAAAGAAATAGAATTCTCCCTCCTCTCCTCTCTCCCTTCCCCCCTCCCTCTCTTGCTTTCTCTCTCTCATTCACAAACACACAGAGAGACACACAACTAATTATTAGTTATTTTGTACTGATCACATGAAAGGACTTCAGTCAGATAGAATTCCTTTATTTCCTTTTTCCATCTCCTACCAGTTACACTAAAAGTTCTGAGCTTTTGAGCACCCAAGGAGGGAGATTTTAATTTTAATTAACATTGCTGCAGGCATATAAAGAGAAGATGCCATTTTTGTAGAATCTCAGCATGATAGAGGACCCTGGCACATAGTGGCTCACAACTATCTGTAACCCAGTGCCAGAAGATATGACAACCTCATTTAGACTCTTAGGACGCTTCAGTCACAAGGTATATTGACATACAGACAGGGAAAACACATATAAACACAAAAATAATATAAACTCTACAAAATAATCCAACAAGACTTATTTTGCAAATACATTTAAAATCTTAATTTGTGTAATAGACCTAACTACCATACAAAGTTATATACTTTGATGGAGGCAACTCTTCTTGTAAGGCATTTCTTTTTCAAGGATAAGGAAACAGGATTTAAGGCAGGGAATACAATCACAGTCTACGCTACAGAGATGCAGAGGGCTTTTAAGCCAGGAGCAATTCTAAAGATTGATGCCTCAGCTTTGTTCACAAGGCTGATGGAATCTGTTCATCAAGCAGATGGATTCCCAGATGCATAGTCTCTATGTCTGTGCAGTTATCTTGTATAATGTGTTGAGGCATAAAAATCTATAAATAACTGTAATTTAGTAGCACTTTTACACATTCTAATTGTTTGAAAATCATAAAAATCACAGCTAATTCACAAAAGAAAAACAATATGCATTCACCTCTGAACTTATGATATTTCTTGACCGCAAAATCATTGTGCTTATTATGATTCCTTTCCTACACAACTCTGTGAGTATAAGAAGAAGAAGAAGAGAATGCAGAAGGACCAGATGCATTAAAATATGTAGGGTCACAAAGCTCGCTATGCTTTCTACCTAATGGCAAAATATCTATTGCCAAGCTTTATTTTATCTAGACTGTAAAGTTATACTTACTAATAGGTTCAAAAGATGAAATAACATATTTTGCTTGTTACATATTACATTATATAATAATATGTTATACTGCATTATATTATAATTATGCATATTTCATATATGAATAATCTTAAGTAATTTTATTTTTTTCACTGGAAAAAGAGAAAAATTGAGTCATTTGAGACATTTTAAGAAAACCCACAATACCAAGACCACATCTCATATGAACTTAGTCATCAATATGACTTTCGGAAATGCAAAGTTTATGCATCAGGCTGTGCAATTTTGAACAATTAATCCCTTTGCCTCAGATTTTTAATTATATTAATACAGGAGGCTTTGAATAGCTTGCAATAAATGCTGAGATAAAGATAGCATAGAAGTCTTCTTGACACACTGTAAATGGTGAACAGAATCAGCTAGGACAATATAGATGGTGTTGTTAGTGACTAAGATATCAACTAACATCGTTGTAAATACTTCACCATGACAAGAGTACACAAGTAATTTATTGTCCCATCTGCTAAACTGATGTATGGTCTAGCAAGACTGCTCATTGAATACAAGAAATTCCTACACTGGTGTAACAAGCTAGGTTTATATGAGTGCTATCCTCAGAACCCAGGGAAGAAGTATGGTGGATTCATTCTGGAAAGTTTCCTTGACCCCAAATGGCATTCAGTGACATTGTCATGAACACACACACACACACACACACACACATATAGTCTTTAAAAAGTTAAAGTGTTTTCATAAGGATTATGTTTTACTGCTATCATGCTATCATGAGACAGATATATCAGGATCTAGAATTCAAAACATTCAGGACAAAAGAATCTAGCTGGTAAGGTTCTTGCTCCAATCTTGATTCCCCTGTGATGATAAATATATGTATGAATTTGTCCCTGGAGGGCAGAAGAGGATATTGGATAACTCTGCAGTTTGAGTTTCATAAAGATTGAATGCTGTAATGTAGCTTCTGGGTACTGAACTCGGGTCTTTAAAACAGCTATAAGCCTTCTAAACCACTGCTTTACAACCCCATTCTCAGAGAAGTTTATTTCATAACAATGAAAAATTAAGTCAAAAGTAGTACCCCATAACTGCTATCTTAATTCCAGGGAAGTAGCCCAGGCAGGTGATGGTCAAGGCCAGCTTGAGTTAAACATCTCATTCCACTTGTGTCTTAAAGGATTAATTCTTAAAACTTGAAATGACATTTTTGTTAATAAGGAAGGCCAACCACAGTTTTCCGTTTGTCCATAAAAAACAAACTATATAAGGAGAAGAGAGAAATATTTTGCATTAAATATTGTCCTGAAAGAAGAAAAAATCAATAACATCTCTGCTCTTATATTCCATAAGAATTTATGCTGCTGTTGAAAATAAGTTATATTAATAAGGAAAATCATGTATAAACTGAATTACTTCATTTCAGAATTAATTACCATGCTGACTAGTTATATATCAACTTGACACAAGCCAGAGTATTCTGAAGGGAGGGAACCTCAACTGAGAAAATGCCTCATTTTCTATAGAGCAATTTCTTACTTACTGATTTATGTGGAAAGGCCCAGCCCATTGTGGGTGGTGCTATCCCTGAGCTGTTGTACCTGGGTTCTATAGCAAAGCAGACTGACTAAGTCATGGTGAGCAAGCCAGTAAGCAGCACTCCTTCATGGCCTCTGCATCTGCTCCTGCCTTTATCTTTCTGCTGTGTGTCTGTGTTCCTGTCCCAAATTTCTTCAAAATGAATAATGATATGGAACTCTAAGCCAAATGAATTCTTTTCTTTTCAGGTTGCTTTGGTCCTGGTGTTTCTCCGCAGGAATAATAACTCTAAGACAATTACTGAAGTAGGAAAGGACAAAATGATGTTGATGATTTTAGTCTCAGCACTTGAGTTTCTGAAGAAGGAAGACTACCCAAATTTAATATCAACTAAGGTTATAGAATAAGATTCTGTCTCAAAACATAATCAGAAAATATTATATACACACTTTTAAAAGAAAATGGCTGCCATCAATATAAATATGTGCACAATGATTCGATATGTCTTTTCTCTTTTTTCTTTTTAAATAAAATTCATCATCCCACATACATGTATACTTTATTTACACATTCTACATAAAACTCATTTTCGTTTACTGCTTTCCAAGTATGTTGATGGTATGGAGTTTACCTGTGCTGGTCACATCTGTAGCTGCTTGGCTGGGGATTCTAATTTCAGTGGTGGCAATTATACATTCTTTTGTCCCTACCACATCTGCATATTTGTTCAAGACACTTATTTATATGCTTCTCTTATGAAGGTACTTGATTATTTTTCCTTAGAAATTATCCTTATTCACAAAAGTATAAAAACAACATAAAGTTTTATGATCAGAGAATTTTTGTATGATATAAATTTTGTATGATATTAAATTCAGTGAAACTGTCACATATTCACCTGTTTCTCTCTGGATGCTAATTTTATGTCCTGTGCAACAATTTGTCTCTTCTTGGGACAACTTACAAGGTCTTATTAATCATTACTTAATCTTTAGTTTTATAGTTGGCATAGGAATTTCTTTATGTTTGCTTCTTTGTTTTTATTTTTCTTCACTTTAAAGTGTGTCTGGTAATTATTAGCATCTTCTATTGTATGTAAATGTGGGAAATAATGTATCAGGTTAAATACACAGCATGGAGAGTTGTATCTTCAGGGATTTGAGAATGATTGATGTATTCCTGAATGCAAAACCAGATGTCTATGACAGAGGTCAAGAAGCCAATATATATTAGGTCAGAGAGCTTAGTAACAAAGCTAATCCAAAATAGATCTTGGTCAGCAATCCTGTCATTAATATTGAATGGCACTACCACCCAGAACACTGAGACCTATATTGATTCACTTGTTGAAGCTTTTGACACATTCTCCATCAGGAAGCTCTGATTTATACTGTGACATGTTTGAAAATCCCTTCTCCTATGTATGCTATGATAAATTATTTTAAAATGTCAAATCTGTTTTTTCTGTTCCTGAAATGTAAATAATTCTGTTTAACATTATTAATAAAAACCCAGAGACAGATTCTATTTACTGTGCATAATTTCCCATTTTCTGTCATTCTTTGATCTGAGAAAATAAAAATTCCAATTAGCAGTTTGCATACCCAAGTTCTTTATTGGATTAGTTTCAAAACTCACATATATCAATTGTCAAGTTTATCTGTCACAAATAATTGTATAAACAATTTTCAATAGCTGAAAAACGCAATGTTTTCTGACATTATTACATGAAAAATTGTAAGTACATTCTTTAAACGTTAAAAAAAATAGTATTTTTATCTTATGTGCTTAAATGGGCATGTTTGTGTGGACAGGCTTATGCCAAAATGTGTGTAGAAAGATCACGGAACAACTTTCAGGAGTGAGTTATTTATTCAGTCATGGCTGTGGGGATTATATTCAGGCTCAGGTTTTATATGGAAAGCATTTTTACCACTGAGACACCAATCTCACCATGTCACATTCTTAATTATAATCTATTATATGGTACTGCTAATTAATAAAATTAAATTTTTAATGTCAGTTTCAGTCATAACTTTCACATGAAGTAAACATTTAAAATATTTTGAATTAAAAAATAAACTGTTTTTCCTGTTTATGTATTAACTTATACGCAGGCTAAAAGTTTATCAGACAAAGGATGGAGGATAATTTACTATATACTAAGTACATTGAAATTGTTATTTATATTTCTAAGAGTTGGAGTCACAAAAAATACTAGGCAATTAGCAACATTGGGATAGATCTTGAGCTTCTTTGGGTAATTGAGAAGAATCAAGAAATTAGGTAATAAATACCCTTGAAAAGACTGCCATATAGGAGTATTTGAGGAAGGTATATTCTGTTAATGTGCATAAGCCCAACCCCCCCTGCCCACAACGTAACAATACCTGCTATGCTCAGTTACAATATGTAGTGAGCTTAAATGTTTTCATTCTTTTTCATTAATCACATGTTAGTATCTACATGACAGAATCAGCTACTCAGATACTTTTACTAAATATAATTTATCTTTGTATAATTCTGATGAAAGATATTGATAAAATGAAAAGCAATATGAAGTGTGGTGTTCTATATTATTTGGCTTCTTGCATTCTGGATTTTATAGTGATCTTCATCAATTTCTAACTACTTCTGGTATCAGAAGGGTTGAATATATATTTGTATATGTATATATGTTAATGGACATATATGTATACATATGTTAAAATATATAGTAACTCTTCTCATGTTTTGATTCCAAATTTCAAAAAGCTCCTATAATTGGTCTAAATATTTCCTGAATGTTTATATGCTTTTACTGAATGCATTTTCAATGCCTTAAATTCTCAAAATCACAGATATTGATTTTACTCTATGTGTTCATTTTTTTATTTTATTTTTTTATTTATTTTATTTTTTATTTTTTTTAGATGAAAAAATTTCTGCCTCCTCCCAGCCTCCCATTTCCCTCCTCCTCCCCCCACTTCTCTCACCTTACTCCCACTCCTCTCCCCCTTCCTCTCCAATCCAAAGATCAATCAGGGTTCCCTGCCCCATGGGAAGCCCAAGATCCTCCCCACTCCATCCAGGTCTAGGAAGGTGAGCATCCAAACAGGCGAGGCTCCCACAAAGCCTGTACATGCAGTAGGATCAAAACCCAGTGCCATTGTCCTTGGCTTCTCATCAGCCCTCATTGTCCACCATGTCCAGAGAGTCTGGTTTTATCCCATGCTTTTTCAGTCCCAGTCCAGCTGGCTTGGTGAGCTCCCAATAGATCAGCCCCACTGTCTCAGTGGGTGGGTGCACCCCTCGCGGTCCTGAGTTCCTTGCTCCTGTTCTCCCTCCTTCTGCTCCTCATTTGGATCTTGGGAGCTCAGTCTGGTGCTCCAGTGTGGGTCTCTGTCTCTATCTCAATCCATCGCCAGATGAAGGTTCTATGGTGATATGCAAGATATTCATCAGTATGGCTAGGTGTTCATTTTTAAAGTCACTCTATAGTGTCTGTATTTTTTGAAAACATTAAATTTCTGACAATGCCAATTACATTCACACTACCATATTCCACTCTCTTTCCCCCATAATCTTGTAACAATATCATAATGTAAAATGTACTTAGTCTAATTTCGAAAGTTTGCATAGTCTATAATAGTCTCAAACTTGTGTTAATGTCCAAAGTTCAAAGACTTTCCTGAGATTCATTTAATGTCTTTACTGTAATACCCTATAATATAAAAATCAAAAAGTATATCACATCCTCTAACATATATAGCACAGGACATACATTACCATTTCAAAATGTAGGGAGGGGAGCATACTGGACCAAAGCAAGACTGTAAACCAGCAGGGCAGACTCTACATCTTCATGTCTGATGTCCAAACGCTGTTCAGATCTCCTCTCTGTTCAGCTTTGTTGCCTGCAACACACTTCTTTCTCTTGGACTGGTTCTACTGACTGTTAACAGCTCTCCTGGCCAGGTATCCCACATCTGTGGAATATTTAAAATCTCGTGTTCTCTAATGCAATTCAGGTTTCAACTTCACAGCTTCATAAAATGGCCTCTCTACTACACCTCCACTCAGGGCCACCCACGACACATGCCTTGCCTCGACTGCTTTCTTTAGGCATGGAGGCAAATTACATAACCCATTTCTTCTATCCTGAACTCTAATGCCAGAACCATATGGCCAAACTGCCAAGTTCAGCACCAAACTGAGGCTGCAACAAGGTCCCCGTTTTCAATTACATCTTCACTGGTTTCTGCTTCTGATTGTTACCTTCAGTGCCTAAGCTTGTCTGTCTGTTTCTGTTCAAGTATCGGAATTTCATTCAACCTATAAACTCTGAAGGTTAAACTATTCATCTTTCACAATCTAATTTTTGTCCTATATGTTTTGTTATTAAAATGTAGGATTCTAGTCGTATTGACATTGATATTGTAACACCAAACTGTATAATCTATATTTATATTGTCATCCAAATGCAAAATGTCTCTCATAGGCTCATTTACATACACAGTTGGTTCGCAGCTGATAGAGCTGCTGTGTAAGTTTCTGACACTTTATGAGACAGCTAGAAATGGAACATCAGGCAAGCATTTGAGGACCTACATAGCCTAAAACCCTGCTTCTGTTCACATGCTCTGCTTCAAGATCAGGCATAATATGAACAGATTATTTTTTGAATTTGATGAGAGTGGTAATGACTGTGTATCATTAATTTGTTTTACTACAATAAAGACTGATCCGTTTATGTATAAGAGAGCTTTCCATAGAAGACAGAATGTCATGAAATCTAGCTACTTCATAAACCTAATAGAAGATAAAGGGCAAGTTCTTTGTCTTACTTCCATGCTTCTACTATTAGATAGCCCAAAAATCTGTAAGTCGTTTTAATTTATTCTTCTATATACTTATTTTAGAAGGAATATTTCATAAAATAAACTTATCATAGTATAAAAACTAAATGGTTAATTTTGTTCTTTTCCAGTTTTAACTGTTTTTACAATATATGTAATTCCTTACAAATGTTTTCATGGTAATACTGAGTGTTGTCTTAGCTGTGAATCAAGAGTGAGAACCATGTATTGATAATACAGAATCTTGGAAATTTGGAATGACAAAATTAATTAGGAATCACAGTTGCTTGTGAAGAGTAACCACAAATTTCTCCAGTTAATCTTTAAATCTAAGTAAATTCAAACTATACACACACTTAAATATGTGCAACATATTTTTGTAAAATTAACATATGGCTATACATATATCTTTACAGAGATCATACCAGTAAATAAACAGAAAAACTTTGTTTATGGTTGTCTTTTACATTACACTGTTGCTTCCTTGACTTTATATAATGTTTGCCAATATGGGAAATGATTATTTCATTTTACATCACCAGAGAAATAAATAACCTAATAATATATGTCACAAAATAATTTTTAAACTGAAACTTGATTTAAGTTAGGGAGTACAGGAAATATAAGATTCAACATTAAGAGCAAAACAAATAGGGTTTATAACAGACTTTCCTGTATGTAAAATAGATTTGTGTGTTCCAACTGCAGAGAATATTTTTCATATAAATGATACTGGTATAAATAACTAATGGTTTTCTAGCTAACTTATGCTTTGTATGGTAAATAGCCTATATTTATAGTGATTATGTATCAAGAGAAATGGAACAGTACATGCATGCCGGGTAAATGTGAGCAATTTATTAGTTTGGGCATGAATTCAATTTATCTGTCATATTGACTTACCAGGGTATGCTCAGTTTATGCAAAGACTTTATTAGTTTGGAAGAGAAGCAGCATAGCTGTAGTCTTCAATATTTAAGTTTAGAATTAAAACCTTCTGTTCTGTTGATTTGCAAGCAGAGAGAAAACATAAAACTTTCCTACAGCAAGTATCTTTTTTACCATAAAAGGTAAAGAAATAATCTCATAGGAAATAGGTTAATTTGAATTTTTTCTATTAAATATTTTAGCAGTCTTGTGTTAGTAGACTCACTTCTGTGCTTTTCAATAAGCAGTTGCTTCAAATGTTAGGACCTTTATCTTTACTTTTACCTATTATTATCAGGTCTATTCATTGATATTTTTAATTTTATTTTGAATATAATTTCTTATAAGGAGAACAAAGTGAAAAGATATCACACTGGTATTCAAATCCCATACATACTAAGGTAAAATAACACTTTATAGAATTTTAATTTTTCTGTATTCAATAGATCACATGAAACTGATCATAAATCATTTAAAATAAAATTATAAATATTATCGTTTAATTTATGTCCTGAAAAATATTTATAAAGAGAACTTTAACTTTCATTTTAACTTTGTTAAAATAATCTCTTGAAATCTATCAATAGAGTGTGAGAGGATTGAATAATGAGGAAAATATATTAAATATGATTAGAAATAAGCTTTTATTTTAATTATAGACATTAGTGGGAGATAATAAATGTATATCTACATTTCAAGTATTATCAACAAACTTTGCTTCTGGTTCCACAGAGTAGCTCCTATCGAAACAGTCTTCCTGGGGAATAAAGTTACAAAGATGGGAAAAGAGGAACTATTTGAAAGAACAAAAGAGGAAAAACATAGCTGGAAACCTAAAAAAGTTAACTCTGGGGGGAAATGGGACAGGCAATGCATGTTTCTCATATATGATTTTGAGTTTAGTCCAAGACCAAAGACAAGCAGGCAACAGGGAATTATAAAACACTGCAAGAAAAGCCAGAGTTTTAGTAGTCAGGAAAAAGAGTCCTGTGTAATTGATGTAATCGGAAATGAAAAGTGAAATCCAGGAGGCTGAAAAGCAGAGAATAACATTCTGAAGACTTTGGGATTCCTCCTCAGTGACCTGGAAGGAAGATTATATTTTGCTATTGTTAAGGGGAAATCGACATTGAATGAGCTACACAAAGGGAACAAAAACATGAACCACTCCCCCTCACAAGAAAAACAAGCTATCTAGTTTGCTTTTGGCCTGTAAAAGCTTTAGCCTATAAAAATCTGATACTCATAGGAAGGCCTTAAGAAACGTATTTTTTTTTTCGAATGACACTTTATTCAGTCATTTTCTTTACAACTGAAACTCTAGGAATTCAAAATTAACATCCTTGCCCGTGAGCTTCTTGTACACACCAGAAAAAGTTTCCACCTTGTGCTCCACGTTGTTCTGCTGTGCTTTGTCTAAATGAACCTTTATGAGCCGGCTGCCGTCCAGTTTCACACGGATCCTTTTGCTCACAATCTCACTCGGGAAGACCAAGTCCTCAAGGATGGCCTCGTGCACTGCTGTGAGCGTGCAGCTTCTGGGGCGCTTCTGCTTATTTTTCGAACGGCTTTTCCGAGTTGGCTTGGGCAGAATTCTCCTCTGAGCAATGAAGATTACCTGTTTCCCGCTGAACTTTTTCTCCAATTCACGAACCAGCCGGACTTGGATTTTTTGGAAGGGTTTCAGCTGAGGAACTGGTACAAAAATTATGATGGCTTTCCGGCCACCACCAACTTCAATTTCCTTGGCCGCAGTGATGTTGAGCTCCCGCAGCTGCGCCTTGAGATCCGAGTTCATCTCCAGCTCGAGCAGCGCCTGAGAGATGCCAGACTCAAACTCTTGGCGCTCGAGCTGAACATGGCTCGCCCTTACGGAGTGCCGGCTTGGAAAGAGCAAGAAACGTATTTTTTTTTATGAGCATCACTCTCATTATTCAAGTACCGCATAAAGTAATCGGGTTACTGAAAATAAACAGGAGACCACAATCCATTCTCAGGCAAAACATATTAAAGATAAGATGTGCATAAGCCAGATGTTACACCCTCAAGTATTTTAAACCCCAATGGTCATAACCGTTAAGGGAAATATTCTTACAATAAATGGAAACCTTAAAATCTATGTAGAGTGGTATTGCTGGATCCTGGGGTAGGTTGATCCCGAATTTCCTGAAAAACCGCCACACTGCTTTCCAAAGTGGTTGCACAAGTTTGCATTCCCACCAGCAATGGATGAGGGTACCCCTTTCTCCACAACCTCTCCTGCAAAGGCTATCACTGGTGTTTTTGATTTTAGCCATTCTAACAGGTATAAGATGGTATCTCAAAGTTGTTTTGATTTGCATTTCCCTGATCACTAAGGAGGTTGAGCAGGACCTTAAGTGTCTTTTGGCCATTTGAATTTCTTCTGTTGAGAATTTTCTGTTCAGATCAGTGCCCCATTTTTAAATTGGCTTAATTAGGATTTCAAAGTCTTGTTTCTTGAATTCTTTATATATTTTGTGCGCCCACCCACTGAGACAGTGGGGCTGATCAAATGGGAGCTCACCAAGGCCAGCTGGACTGGGACTGATGGAGCATGTGATCAAACCGGACTCGCTGAACATGGCGATCAATGAGGGCTGATAGAAGCCAAGGAACATGGCACTGGGTTTTGTTTCTACTGCATGGAGTGGCTTTGTGGGAGCCTGGTCTGTTTGGCTGCTAACCTTCCTAGACCTGGATGGAGGGGGGAGGACCTTAGACTTCCCACAGGGCAGGGAACCCTGACTGCTCTTTGGACTGGAGATGGAGGGGGAGGGGGTGGGGTAAGGGGAGGGAAATGGGAGGAGGTGGAAATTTTTAATAAAAATTTTAATAAATTTAAACAAAAACAAAAAAATCACTAAAAAGAAAGAAAATTCATATGTATCTTGGTAAAGAGTAAATAAAATAAAATTATTGTTCTTAGATTTAAAAAATCTACGTAGAATAAAATAATTGGAAATTCTGAGTCTAAAATTTAATTTTGGAACTATCAGCTCAATCATAAATCCCAGACCCAGGAAACTACAGAAAATGAACAGTTTCTTCTACAAACCATGAGGCGTAACTTGTAGATTCAAGGATTCACTTGATAAAATTACCTTAAAAATCATTAGAAAAGCAACCCATACAGCATACAAACAGAAATTATTTCTTCAACTCCATTGATTAGTTAAGATGACAAAAAAAAAAGGATTTTTTTTCTTGTTTTTTTCTGTGTACCTATCCTCGATGCAAGGTCATGTCATATGGGAAAAGTTATAACTTCTTGCAATTCCTTGAATGTATTTTCCAATATTGCTTTGGCATCTTGTTGGCTGAGGTTGTGTTTTAGACTATAGAAATTTTTAATCAGTTAATTAATTTTTAATTTATTTTCTCCCCTTTTTAATTCTCTTAGAAAATAATTGATTACATATGTAACTTCCTGTGGAATGCATATGGATTATATATTTAAACAATATAGTGCATATATATGTGTGTATATACATATAGATAGATACAAAACAAATAGTATTCAATTTCCTTGGTGACTATTGTCAGTTCAATAGTTATTGTCTGATAAATAGTAGTATTACTTTTTAATAATTATAATGATCCCTGATTTATTATGAATTTAGATGTCTTTTAATATTCATAAGAAAATATATCAAGATCCACATGTATGGAAAATCTTGAAAAAATATAGCAGGTAGTTCAAATTACTTACATGAATTGAGTCATAATTTTTATAAAGATTATCTTTCAAATTTATGTGCTTATTTTAATATAAGTCATTAAAATTTCAATAATTTTATTTGTATTTGCAAAATATTAACCTTTTTTTCATTCATTATCCAACTTTAACTTTGCAGAAATTAATAATATTATCTTGATGTAAGCTTTCTTTCTTTTTTAATAAATAATAAACAATGAGAATAATTTACCTACCAGTCAATACAGGCAATTTTTAAGTGGGCCAGAACTTTGATTAAATCTTAAGTGTTACTGAACTCAAAAAACTGTCAATTATTAGAAAAATGAGAGCCATATTTTGTAATTTTATATTACAATGATTTTTAATTACAGATTAAATATGCAGAATATCTATATCAGCTTCAGAGAGTATGTGGGAGTTTCCTACTTATCAAGTTTTTCTCCATACAAGCAACAGAAATTACTACAAGGAATGGTGGATAGTTTTAAAATAGGACCCAATTGTTTTTGGCAGCTGTCCAAGAAAATGTGGACTATAAACTAGCTATATCCTTGGGACTGACCATACTTTGGAAATTTCTTTTTTTTTTTTTTTTTTTAAGCTTTCAAAAATTATTTATTTCAAAAAATTTTTATTTTTTGGAACAGGATTTCTCTGTGTGACAATCCTAGATATCCTCAAACTTGCTTTGTAGACAAGGCTGGCCTTTAACTCACAGAGATTTACCTGCCTCTGTCTCTCAAGTGCTGGGATTAAAGGTGTGCATCACCACTGCCCAGCAATTTTAAAGTTTTTAAATAAAAACAGCTTCAAATTTTTCTAGTGTCCTGGTTGATGTTTTGTCAACTCAACATAGCCTAGGGTCTCAATGTAAATGTAAACTTGGTCGAGAAGATGACCCCATTAGGTTGGCCTGTGGGCATGACTGTGCCACCGCTGGGCAGTTGATCCTGGGAATATAAGAAAGCAGACTGAGCAAATCACGGGGAGCAAATCAATCTCATTCTTCCACTGCTTCTGCTTCAGTTTCTGCTTCCAGTTTCCTGCCTTGATTATCTCCTGGCTTCCCTTAATGAGTGTAACCTCAAAGGAGGAGTAAACCCTTCCTTCCCCAGGTTGCTTTTGTCACAGCCACAGAAGGCACAACAGGGCATCTAGTGTATACAGTTACATATTTAAACCTTTGAGGATAAATAGCCCAATAATGCATTGTCTTCATAACAAAAAAAAGTTTCTATATTCATATTAAAAGATGAATTTCAAATTTTTCTTAGAGTTTGTTAAAAAGTTTTCTGGTAACTCACATTTTTCATTTCTCTTATTTAATACATAATTTCTATTTCCATAGAGATAGGACACATGGGACTAAAGTAAAGAATGACACAGAAAGACAAAACTTGAATTGACATTACTATGGTTTGAATGAAATTAGTTGGGAGATACCTTTCTGGTACAAAACTCCACGTAGTTTTCTTTAGGAAACAGCTTTGAATACCCTTCCTGTTATGCAAATAGTCTACTTTCTCTGAAGCAAGAAGGTAAGCAGCGTTACATATGGGTTGGTCCTGTCAACAGCACCAGGTGAACTCCTAGAACTAACAAATCCTCCTCACTGTGTGAGGGAGTCATCTTGAACATACAGTGCAGAGGAAACGTCAAATGCATTCACCTCAGTTGTCTAAAGGAAACCATGGGAGAGGCATCACCTGTCATGAAGAGCTGCTTCCCAAAGCTGCAACAATAGTTACTGCTTTGTGATTATATATAATAAGAAAACATTTTATTTATCAAGAGACATGCACAATTTTCCACCAGTATTGCAGACAATCAGAGCAGAATGTTTACCTAACTCATCATCTAACATGTATTTTACAAAGAAGATTTAAACAATGTTTTAAAGATTTCTTTTGTTACTTCTTTGTTCATATTATTATTATTATTACTAATCTTACAAAGTGATGAGATCATATATGATTTCAGACATATTTCATTTTTGATTGATAATGTCCTCTTTTTAATTTCAACCACTCAGTTTTACCCAGATTCTCACCCATTTTATTCTGTTTTCTTCTTTTCTCTTCACCCCTAATGCCTTTATTTCAAATCTTCTCTATCCTTTTTTGTTATTCTGATTTTTACCCACATTTTCCCATCTAGCATTTAACAGTCAAAACCTAGGATCTGCATATGAGAGAAAATATAGAATATTTGTCTTTCAGACTGGACTATCTGACTTAAAGAAATAATCCAATTCCACAATCTATATATTTAATAATTTAATTTTTATCTATAG
This sequence comes from Chionomys nivalis, assembly GCF_950005125.1. Lineage (NCBI taxonomy): Eukaryota > Metazoa > Chordata > Mammalia > Rodentia > Cricetidae > Chionomys > Chionomys nivalis. Next base: position 30,809,297 of record NC_080101.1, read on the forward strand.
ATAAACACAATTTCTGTGTATAAATGTACTATCTTTAATTTCTTCTTTCATCTGTTATTAGAATTCTAGAATGTAAAAACACCCTTACAAAAGGGGCAATAAACACAAATTGTGCAAATGTCTCTGTGATAGGACATATTGTGCTTTGGTTTTAGGATCAGAAAGTGGTATTTCAGAGTCATATCATCCTTCTATGTTCATGAAATTCTATTTATAAATCATCGTGTCTGTTTCTAATGCTGTTGGGAATACTTAGGCTCTGAACTGTTTCCTATCTTCTTTAGGCAATTGCAATGTGAGGCTTCTGGCTTAAATTTAGATATTTGATGCACTTTGAACCAAATTTTGTTTAGGGAGAGAGATATTAATCTAATTCTATTTTTCTGTACATGAATATACAATTTTCCCAACACTAGTTGTTTTTCAGTGCATGATTTTTTTTTATTTTTGTCAAATATTAGGTATCCAGAGGTATGTGATTTTTAGCTTTCAGTCACATATGCCCTGCACTGGTGTGCTTTTGCCCTGGTCCCAAGCTTTAAATATCTTTTTCATTAAGGCTCTGTTTTGCAGTGTAGTAAAAATAAAATTTTCTTTATCATTATGGCTTTGTAGTATAGTATGATGTCCATAATTTTATGCAATTAGTTGTCTTATTCTGCTTAAGGTTATTTGTGCAATCAATGGCCTTTTGCGTTTTCAAACAAACTTTAAAATTGATTTGTCTATTTCTATAAAGTCTGTCTCTAGAATTTTGATGGAGCTTGTTTGGATCCATAGATTAATATATATAGTGTTGCCAATTTCATAATATTAATTTTGACAAACAAAAGCCATGGGAACTCTTTTCTTCCTCAGTGTTTCTTGGATTTCATATTTATGGTATCATAAAGTTTACATTATAGAGGTCTTTTACCTCCTTGCTTAGTTTTATTCTTAGATATTTATGAGGTATTGATGAACGGGTTATTTTTCCTTATATTTTAATTACCAAGATAGTAGTTTATGCTATTGATTTAATAATGGCTTTACTACTATATTAGTATTTATCTGATCCAGAAGATTTTTGGCAGAATTGATGGGGACATTTAATGACAGAATCATACTGTCTGCAAATAGAAAGAGTTTTACTTTTTTTCTAATTTGGCCCTGTTATGATTCTTTGCTCTAGTTAAGACCTCAATCACTATCTTGAACGAGTATAGAGAGTAAGTATTCTTGTCTTCTGCCAGATTTACAAGAAAAAGCTCTCAATCATGATGTTTGCTATAGGATTTTTACATATGACCTTCTTATGTAGAACCTCCATTGATTTTATCAAAAGATGTGTTGAACACTGAAAAAGGCCCTTTTTGAATCTAATAAGGCAGTCATGTCATTTTTATCTTTTAGTCTATTCCTACAGTGTATCACATTTATTGATTTGCATATGTTGAACCAATTTTGCATGTTCTTTCTCTAACATGACCCCTACTTTGACTTATCAGTACTATGTTAAGAATCCTGTACTTGTGAACATTAAGGAGGTTGATCTGCCGTGTTCTTATTGTGTTTTCATGGTTTTGGACTCAGAATTATACTGTATTTATAGAATTTGAAGATGTGGAAAAATAGAGACCATTTCTTTACCTTGAGTTCTGTCATTACAGCAAATTTATATAATAAATATAAGGATGGGACAGATGGCTCAGTTGTTAAGGGTACTTGCTGTTCTTTCTGAGTATCTAAGTTCTGTTCCAGAATCCATGTCAGGAGTAACAGACATCTGTAGCTTCAGCTCCAGGGAGTTGGATTTACAGATGTCTGTAACTATGCCTCTGGCCGCCACCGGCTACTACACTCATGTTCACATAGTCACATGTAGACACACATCTACACATAATATAAATGATAAAACAATTAATATAAATAAATTGCTGAATTTTGTAAGTGTCACTATCATATAGATATTAGTGATCAGAATATTTTCTTTCTAATAACAATGGACCACATAGGAATTGTTTCTAATTTCTGATTTAGGAAATGTTGTCACTGTATAAATATCCTCATCTTTTCCCTAGAATCCAAACTTTTATCTAAGTGAAATGCTCAGTTCATGTGCTTCTATAGGGAGTTTTGAGCCATCTCACTACTACATACAAACATATTGAATTGAACTTTAAAAAATGAAAGTACTGTTCCCTGAAGTTTAACTGAGTGTTCTGCCAGGGTTTGAGGATAACTCTGACTTCGATCTCAAAGCTTGTTAATGTTTTTCATTAAGAAATTCTCATATAAAGACTCCGATTTTTCCTCAGAAAGGAACAAACTTTGAACAAATCTATTCGATATATTTTCAGTAGTTTTTCTTCAGCAAGTAATTTTTGATAAATTAACCCTGTCAATGGATTACATAATAGTCACTCATTATCATTCCCCTATTCTTCTCTGAAATTACCTCTTAGCCTCTGTAGTTAATTGACTCCATTTCCACACTACATAGCTACTAGCCTATAATTATGCTAGAAACTCTGAAACCGCTTTTATCAAATTAACTGATAATGGTTTAAGATTTTGTTTCATTTATAAAAGATTTTTGTTGCACACTTATGACAGTTATCCATTAGAAATCTTAAAATCCTTGTGTAGTCTTAACTTTCCAACAGCACAACTAAAAATGTTAAAAAGTAAAAACTCACGAGAGTATTACATATACAATCACTTCCTCTATTGTCAGATCATTCATATTAATGAAGCTAAATTATACTGTGTAATCAGAAAACTGTCATTAATTTGACATCACAACCTTGCAAGATTAGAGAAGAATAGTGGAATGAAATTTCAAGTAACTAGTAATTTTCATATAGAGAATTCATAAATCTACTCTATTTAGGAAAATTAATTTATAAACTTTGTTAGTCTTCATAATCTAAACTGGCAAACTCAAGAATTTATAGTAAAACAGTATGTGTTGACAATGTCCTACAACAAACTAAGGGAAAGATCTGAGCTGCATTAAATTTTGAAACCTGGTAATACTTTGGATTGATGTAAAGGTACCATGTAGTAAAATCTTCACCAGGATAAATAGGCCTCACATATATAATATTTAGATTTTGCAATAATAGCTTACTCTTGGTCTGATATACCAATGAAACATCTCCCAATTTTACAAGAATATCAAAATTTACAACTGTAATTATTTCTAATGTCTAAACTGCTTAGCAATCCTGATAGGACTAATGACCCTTTCCTTCTTCACATCCTTAGTCCTGCTGTCTTCTTGCCTTGTTTTTTTTTCTAATTTATATCACTCATACATTTACTTGATTTTCCTTTTTGTCTTTTTTTGATTTTTTATTTAATATTTTCAGGCTGTAGTTTAATAGCAATTGAGGTCTGGAAGTAAAATTTCAGATAATGTAGATCCCTATAGTTTCTTTTTTTTATTTTTGTTCAGTTTATTATTTGATGCTTTTTTGTTTCTATTTTATTTTATTTTTTTATTTTTATTCTTTTTTAATTAAAATTTCCACTTGTCCCCATTTCCCATTTCCCTCCCCCTCCTCCCAAATATTGCCCCCTCCCCCCACTCCCCTTTCCCTATCTCCGCCATGCTCAGAGAGTCCAGTTTCAACCCATGCTTATTCAGTCCCAGTCCAGCTGGCCTTGGTGAGTTCCCAATAGATCAGTTCCACTGTCACAGTGGGTGGGTGCATCCCTCGTGGTCCTGACTTCCTTGCTCATATTCTCCGTCCTTCTGCTCCTCATTTGGGCCTTAAGAGCTCAGACCGTTGCTCCAAATTGAGTCTCTGTCTCTATCTCGATCCATCGCCAGATGAAGGTTCTAAGGTGATATGTAAGATATTCATCAGTATAGGATAGGATCATTTCAGATTCCCTCTCCTCAGTTACCCACTTATTTTCCTTTTAAAATTATTTTTATTGAGCTATATATTTTTATCCGCTCCCCATGTTTCCTGAACCTCCCCTTTACCCTCTTCCATGGTCCACATGCTCTCAATTTACTTATGAGATCTTGTCTTTTTCTACTTCCCATATAGATTAAATCAATATGTGTCTCTCTTAGGGTCCTCTTTATTGTGTAGGTTTTCCGGGATTGTGAATTGTAGGCTGGTTTTTCTTTGCTTTATGTCTAAAAGCCACTTATGAGTGAATGCATATGATATTTGTCTTTCTGGGTCTTGGTTACCTCACTCAATATGATGTTCTACAGTTATATCCATTTACCCCAAAATTTCAAGATGTGATTTTTTTTTCTGCTGTGCAGTACTCCATTGTGCAAATGTACCACATTTTCCATATCCATTCTTTGATAAAGGGGCATTTAGGTTGTTTCTAGATTCTGACTATGACAAATAATTCTGCAGTGAACATACTTGAGCACATGTCCTTGTGGTATGATTGAGCATCTTTTGGATATATACCCAAAAGTGGTATTGCAGGGTCTTGAGGTAGGTTGTCTCCTAATTTTCTGAGAAACAACCATACTGATATCTAAAAGGGCTGTACCAGCTTGTACTCCCACCAACAATGGAGAAGTGTTCCCTTTACCCCACAACCTCTCCAGCATAAGTTGTCATTAGTGTTTATGATCTTGGATATTCTTATAGGTGTAAGATGGAATCTCAGAGAAGAATTGATTGGCATTTCCTTAAGTGTCTTTAAGCCATTTTAGATCCCTCTGTTGAGAGTTCTCTGTTTAGGTCTGTACTCCATTTTTTTTTATTTTTTATTGGATTATTTGTTATTTTAATGACCAATTTCTTCAGATCTTTGTTTATTTTGGAGATCAGCCCTCTATCTAGGATTGGTGAAGATTTTTTTCCCATTTTGTAGGCTGCCATTTGTCTTGTTGACTGTGTCCTTTGCTTTACAGAAGCGTCTCAGATTCAGGAGGTTCCCATTTATTATTTGTTTCTCTCAGTTTCTGTGCTACTGGGGTTATATTTAGAAAGCGATCTTTTGTGCCAATGCATTCAAGCATACTTCTCACTTTCTCTTCTATTAGGTTCAATGTTGGTTTTATGTTGAGGTCTTTGATCCATTTGGACTTCAGTTTTTTGCATGACGCATATGGATCTATTTTCTTTTTTCTACATGTTAATATCCACTTATGCCAGCACCATTTGTTAAATATGCTTACTTTTTCCATTTTATATTTTTGTTTCTTGGCAAAAATCAGGTGTTTGTAGGTGTGTGGATTGATATCTGGTTCTTTGTTTCAGTTCCTTTGGTCCTCCTGTCTGTTTTTATGCCAATACAAGACTGTTTTCAGTACTCTTGCTCTGTAGTAGCATTTGAAGTCAGGGACCATGATGCCTCCAGTAGTTCCTTGTTGACAGAGATTTCTGTCCGGCCCTCACCTGCAGTCATTCAGTCCCAAAGAAACACACAGAGGCCTACATTAATTATAAACTGGTCGGCCTATAAGCTCAGGCTTCTTATTAACTAATTTGTACATCTTAAATTAACCCATTATTTTTGTCTGTTAGCATGTGGCTTGGTACATTTTATCAGTGAAGCATTCATCTTGTTTCCTCTGTGTCTGGATGATGACTTCAGACTGATTTTTACTCTTCCCAGAATTTGCCTGTTCTGCTTGCCTTGCTACTGGTCAATCACTGTTTTATTAAAGCAATGAACCAAAAAACCTTTATAGTATATGAGAACATTAGTCCAAAGCACTTTCCCCCTGTTTTTTCAAAACAAGAATTCTGAATCGAATCTCCTTTGTTTAGCTTTTTTTAGACCATCACCAAAACAACTTGTAACCAACACTCCAAACAAACAAAAGCATGCATAATCCGTTTTTTTGTTTGTTTGTTTTTTTTTTTTTTTTTTTTTTTTTTATGTGGGCATAGTTTTCTAGGTACTTCCTCCTGATTGAGGCACTGATCATCTTATGGGGACCTATAGAAAGAAAATTTTGAACTATAATCAAGTATTGACAGGAATATTATGTGAGGCTTGATTATCTCAGCCAGCAGTCTTGAGGCTGTTCTTGATGTAGAACTCAGAGGAAACTTCCCAGACACATCACTTCATATATACATATATATGTATAAATTGTATTCACATATTCATGTATATGTATATATATATGCATAAAAATTTGTGTACAGAGGCCAATAGAACAGGTGGGACATGGAAGCAAATGTCAATGTCACAAGTTTTCTTTCCAAGAAAATAAAATGAATTTACACTGAAATATTGCTAATCAAATGGACAAATAGCAGTTTTATGATGTGGGATGTTCTTTTTAAATGTTTTGTCTCTATTTGTTGATGAGTAAAGCTGATTTGGTCAATGACTTAACAGAGTAAGGTCAGGCAGAATATCCAAACAGAGATATATATAGAGAGAGTAGGCAGAGCCAAGGAGATGCAAAAGGAGACAAATGCCAAAACCTTGCCCAGTAAGCCACAGCCTTGTGGTAATACACAGATTAATAGATATGGGTTAATTTAAGATATAAGAGCTAGATAGAAATGTGTCTAAGCTTTTGTCCAAACAGTGTTGTTTTTGATATATTTTCTGTGTAATTATTCATGTCTGGGCAGCCAGGAATGAATAAACAGTCTCCCACAGTTTTACACTCGGAGAAAAGTACATGTATCTTGAATTACAAGCAGTATGGCCTGGGTGGTAAGTTTTCTTGGTTTCTTATCTTACTGGAATTATTGAAACTCAGTCCTGGATCTTATATATGAGAGCTACACAAAGAGAAGTCAGTATGTGTAGAGGCAAGTAGCTGATTTTGTGTGTGTGTGTGTGTGTGTGTGTGAGAGAGAGAGAGAGAGAGAGATACAATATAATGTCAATATAACAATTTTTAGTAGTAAATACCAAAAAAAATACTGAAAATATCACATTATTTCCTGAAAACTGAAGTTTCTAAGTACTAAAATAATTGACCACCGATCATGAAGAACTTAAGAAGCAAAAGTTTTCCCTTGGAAAATTGATAGAACAAGCTGCATGGGCTAATGCATTATTCCCTTTCCTCTACATAGCCTTTAACAGTTTTCTGATTTAAAAGAATTTAAAATTAAATTTCGACATATATAGAATCCCCAAATATCGGCATATGAAGTGACAATTATCTGTGGCATCTGGTGTACAGATTATTGGAAAGGTATTATGAATAAAATAAAACTAAGATTTAAGGTGCTAGACTACTGTCTATGATAAAATGTGAAGAGTCAACAAGTAGATTTCAGTTAAAGAGACTCAATTTTCATGCATTAATTACTCATATATAAAGTCTCTTATGTAATGGAACATTTGGACAGATAAAATTGCCATATCTGCTTATGACTGAAAAGTCAGATGAAATTACTCATTAAGAATTTAGAAATTTCCTGGCAGTGGTGGTTCACTTACTGGGAGGCAGTGGCAGGTGGGTCTCTATGACTTCAAGGTCAACAGGTCTAAAGAGTGAGTTCCAGGACAGTGAAGACTACACAGAAAAATGCTCTGTGGAGAAACAAAACAACAAATCAAAACAAAAAGTTAGAGCTTAAAAGTCCTGAATCATAGGCAGATATTCCAAATCTTAATGTTTACAAACAAACCACTAGTACAGATTTTAAGCTTGAATATTTTAGATAATTTAAATGAAGAGAGTGGTGAGGTCACGTTCACATTTATTTGATCCTTTTTCCTTGCTATTTTATTAAATGGTTTTCTCATTTTAATTATTTCTTTGAAATTACTTAAAAAGTTTTTTTTTTTTTAAATTTTATTTTACATTTCACCCAGAGTTCTCCATGCCCCCATGGTGGGATGCTTTGCTCAGCATTAATGCAGGAGAAAGGGGGTGGGTCCTGCCTCAACTTAATACTACAGACTTTGTTGACTTCCCATGGAAGCCCTTACAATGTGTTTTCATCATCTTCTCCGTCTTCTCTGACTCTTTCCTGGTTCACTTCTGATTCCTTTTCTACCCAATGTTGTTTCTTGTTTGTACCTTTGATTTAAAAAAATCAACAAACTACAGTTTGTACTACCCTTATACTTGTGGACATGTGACCTTTGCTGAACACAAACAATCTACCACGGCCTGCATCTTGAAACAAAACTGACTCTTCTTTCTCCAGCACCTACCAACTTCCCATAACTCTTTCTGTGTGGATAGGTATTTATTCTTTCCTCCTATTACCATCCTAGAATTCTGCCTCCCTCAATCTTGCAAAAGTCCCCTGAATATTTTCTCAAGTACTGTTTAACTATTTTTGCAATTGTGCAATTGTTTCTGGAAAAAACCTCCCCCGTTTTGTTTTTTTGTTTTTTTGTTTTTTGAGACAGGGTTTGTCTGTACCTTTGGGGCCTGTCCTGGAACTAGCTCTTATAGACCAGACTGGCCTCAAACTCAGAGATATTCACCTGCCTCTGCCTACCGAGTACTGGGATTAAAGGCGTGTGCCACCACCGCCTAGTTTTGGATAACCTGAGTGTTCCCCTACTTTGGCTTTTACCATCTTCCTTCCCTCTATTCTTTCATAATTCCTGAACCTTACTAGGATGGATTTGATATAGTTGTCCCATTTAAGGCTTATAATTCTGCACTATCTTATTCTTTGTACCTTTATTGGTTGTGGGTCTCTATGTTAATCATGATTGATTGCAGAACAAACTTTTCTAATGAGAACTAACTGAACCACTAAACTTTTGGATCTAAGGTTAACTCTTTAGATATTAATTTAATAGTATATCAAATCAACAGAAAATAGCATTACATTCTTCCATTGCTCTCGTCAACTGTCTTGTCACAGTTTTTTTTTGTTTCATTAACCATGTGTCAAATATTAAATTTAACTTGAGAAACAGACCTTAAATCCAATCAAAAGTAATTGGTTTCTTCCATGCCCATAGTGCTATATTGCACCACTGTATGTATAGATATACATATACAGCATATAGATCTTCCTAGATTTTCTCATGTTTTGATTTTCAATTTTCACACATAAATGACTCATGATCTCTTTCCTCCTTTAGTAGGATACCTAGCACCTATGAAAGCTAAGAGTAGGTAATGAGGCTCTTGTGTGACTATCAGCTTCATTTTTTCATGTTCTTCTTCAAGTAGGTGATATCTTCAGCACTAGAGACATACTGTAAAGATCCAAAGGATGAGTAGAAACATAGACAACAATCTGAAAATGTTTCAGATTATATAAAACTTCACTTGCTGAGAACTCTTAAAAAGGTAACACAGTCCTAGTTCTTCTGGTTTTATTTGTTAGTCCATGGTGTCTGATAGATAATGGTCAATTGTTATAGGGAAATTCAATTTAAGTGTTTTTTATAACCGTGTATGTATATATTTTAGAGATAATTTTGGTTTCCAATGATCTTGTGAAATGCCTATGATGTTTGTTATCTCTTCCTATATGGCTTATATATGCTGCCCTTTTATACCCATTTCCATTTAACTCATCTTCAATTATTAATGTGTAATGCTTTATATCACAGTGTGGTGTTTTCCTTCCCTTGAAATATACTCACTACCATCATTTACTAATTTCCTGATGTCTGTATATATTTTAAACAGAAATTATCTATCTAAAGATCCAAAAATAACATCAGAAAATTAGACCAAAATACACAGTATTTGTTATTTCTGCTTCTGAATTCTCTTACCTAGAATTGCATCATTTCATATTTCTGAATTGATAAATAATATTCCACTGTGTAAATGCACTCTATTTTCATTATCCATTCTGTATACAGCTGACATCTAATATTTTCTAATTCCTTTTATTAATGAATAGAACAGCAATGAGTATGAAGGAGTATGTATCTCCAGAATAAAATATAAAGTCCTATGAGTACAGCTGAATCCTGTGAGAGACCCTTTTCTAGTTCTCTGTGAATCCTATACTCTAGATTTCTATAGTTGATTCATCATTTTCACTGTCATCATCTTGAATTAGTCTTTCCTTTCCGTTTATCTACACCAGCATCTGTATTTGTATCCTAGAATTTAGCCATTCTGATTGAGGTAAGATAAAATCATAAAGTAATTTAATTTAAATTTCCTGATATATAAGATTGTTGAGTATTTAAAAAAATGTTTCAGTTATTTGCATTTTGTCTTTTGAGAAATCTTTATTTAGCCCCGAGTCCCATATTTTAATTGGTTTTGTTTCCCTCATGTTTATCTTTTGAGGTCTTTGCCTATGCCAGATATAGAGCTGGTAAGGTGTTCCCCATTCTGCAGAATATCATTCCCTGAGGAAATAAATTTAAGTATATTTTCTAACTTCTCATATATCTGATTCAGAAGACAAAGTCTTATTCTGATGTATTTGATCCATTTGGAGCTAAGTTGTTTCGTTTTCTACACTTTTTACTTCATGGATCTTATATCATGCACCCCAATTCCACTCATCTCCCCATCCACTCACTTCTGCCATCTACCCTTGCAACCTCCTCAAAACTAAACAAAGTTCAAAAACAAAACCCACACTTAAAAACATACAAACAAAGGAACCACAGCAAAGTCTCAGAGTGGAAGCGATTGTGTGGCACAGTGAGTCACACAATATATGCTTTAGTTCATACATCTCGCTGCAATGAGTCATTGGTCTGTTTTGAGACATTTGGCAGGATAGCAGCCCCTGCTCCCTGCATTATATAACATGTGGTGGCATCCATGGGGAAAACATGCCCTCCCCCACCTCTTGCCACCTGCCTCAGGTAGGAGAGCTAGCCTCAGAGGCGTGAGAACGGAAGAGCTGACCCTCTCTGTCACCTACCGCAGCAGTCTGGAGAGTGGGCCCTACACCTTGCCTGAGCAAAAGCGTAGAGCTGTTCCTTGTGGTGAGTGTGCACAGGTGAGCTACAACTGAGGGCTTGAGAGTAGGAGAACACATGCAGGTCCTTGCTCATGCTGCGCTGGGTGAACTAGTTGGGACAGTACTGGAGAGCTCACCTGGGTGGTGGAAATGAATTAAAGTTGGCAGACTGACACACCCAGTTAGCACCCAGGCCCAGAATCAAGTCGGTGAGTTAGCCCACCCAAATATCCACCTCATTTATGAAAATCTGGCATATGTGAAGGGGCTAGACCTGCAGCTCCCACACTTCAAGATCTCCACAACGCACACCAAATCAGGATGCCCAAGAGGGTTCCAGTGAGCTGAGTTTTATGCTGGATGATGAAGAAAAAATTTAGTTTCATTATATTTGGAGTGATTGAAGTTGATCAACATCATTCATTTAATATGTCTTTTCTCCATTGCCTATCATCTGCCTATTTAAAAACTCAATGTATTAGGTCCTCAATTCTATCTCATTAATGAATGAATCTCTTTTTCAGTACCTTTCTGTTTTTATTACATTAGCCCTAGTGCATAACTATAAATCCTGTGTAATGAGAGATTCTCTTTATTGTATAGTACTGTTGTAGTTATGCTGTGTCTTTTGTATTTACATATGAAATATAAGATTTTTTAAATTTCTGTGAAGAATTACATTTAAATTTTGATAGAGATGACATAGAATGTGCTTCTGGAAGTATGAACATTCTCCTATTGTATTAACCCTACCAATTAACATGGGAAGAGGTATTTCCATTTTCTTGTATCTTTTTCGGTTTTATTTTAAAGTGACGTAATGCTTTCATTATACAAGGCTTTTACTTCCATAGTTTTACTTATTCTAAGATACTATTTAGTGCATTGTGATTGTGATTATTTTTCTGATTTCTCTCTTGACCATTGTCATTTGTATATAAGATGACTATTGATATTTGCATGTTAATTTTATTTCCTGCTACTTTACTAAATGTGTTTATCTGATAAAAAATAATTTATTCTCTTTGGAAATTTCAGAGATAGTAATACAAAGCTTGGGAATTGAGTAACAGACACATTTTAAAATATGCTTTATTCATACAAATTGTATGAACTATGTCCCTTCACTGTCATCGGAAAAAATAGGATAAAGAAATATATATACCACAAGGCAAGAATCAAGAAGTACCAGTTCAAACAGAAAAGTTGATTTAGCAATAAATACCACTTTTTACTCTTTTTACTCTTGCAGAGGACCTAGCTCATTCCCAACACTCACATAGTATCTTTTAAGCATCTCTGATTTCATATCTAATGTCCTCTGAACTCTACAGGCACCAGGTATAGACAGAGCACATATACATACACACAACACACACACTGAATAAATTATATTTTAAGAAACATATCCATTTATAATTGAAATATAAAAGAGAACAATCTATGGTTCTGTTTTGAGTTATTATATAGATGTTATTGTCAATCATTAAGACAAAGAACAAGAGAGAAACTTTTTTCTAAATAATTAAAATTAGTTAATATGAATACTCCTTTTGAGATACCTAAAATTATATGGACAAAATATAAACAAAATTTTAGGAAACAGTTTCCTATAGTCACAGATATTGAACTTACTTTGAAGATGACTTTTCAGCCAACAGACATTCTTCAGTGTTTGAGTACCTACTACATAGACAAATGTATGCACATGGGTAAAGAAATATACTGGTAGCACTACCCATACTGAGGGCAATGAACATAACTGATTTGCTCTGTCATAATAATCTTCCCAATTTTTGGTTTTGTTTGGGTCTGGAATAATTTTCAAGGAGGAGTAGCTTTTATGTTATAGTTAAACAATGAGAGTCAAGTGGATCCTCTATAAATTTGTTTAGATTTTTATCTAAACAAATGGAGTTTTAAAAATAATGCCACATGTGAGAACCTGATAATTTTTTTTCGACAGGATGTCACTAAGCAGATTAGGTTGGTATTGTCCATACAGGGCTCTGCCAGGCTTTGTGTACAGAGTTCTGGGATTAAAGATGTATACCACCCTGGCTTCATTCAGTGTTTTTAAAGTTAGGATTTATGTTCAGATATTCAGGATATTCTGCACTAGGGATATTTTGTCTGGCCTCATCAAGGCAGCACTGCTCTAGAACTTAGGATGTACTTGGGTCCTGAAGTTAAGACACAGAAAGTGTTTGATCCCCTACTTAGGCATAACAGGTGTAGGCCTTTGCTACTAAAATCTTCAAAATAATTCTTGTTTTTGACATTTTCATCTCTAGAATCAGGATTCTGAAGGATTTTTGAAACAAGAAAACAAATACTGGACTTTCTCATGGTGCTAAAATTAAATATTGCAGTTTGTATTTCCATTAACTATCCTATAAGAATGAATTTAATAATATAATTTTATATATAGCAAATGTTTTGTCTTCTCCGAAGATGTAACCTAAGATCAAAAGCTTAACACAGAATTTCTGCACACTGCGCCCTGGTGTCTGCGCTCGGTGTCTGTGCTCGGTGTGCTATTACCCAGTTCGCGAGCTTCGGGCAAGGGAGCTGGAGGTTAAAATACACACAGAGAGACAGAGAGACAGCGACACGGATCATCCTTGAATTCCCCAAGAATACCCCCTTTATTGTGTTCAGGGGCAGATTATATAGAGATAGCCAAGCCCCAGCCAAACCCACCAGAAACCACTCTCCTGCCATCAGGAACTCCTGAAGGTCTTGTGCTCAGAGCAGCTGTAGGCACTCAGATCAGGGGAAAACAAGAAATTCAGGATCTGGGGTCTCACTGCTCCCAACATATAATTCCAAAAGAAAGTCATGTGCAAAATATACACTTTAGGATACCAACATTATTAGAAGAAAAAAAGGATCCAGAAAGGTTGTGTATGCATAGATCTCCATACAAAGTTTAATATATCTTAAATGCATCCCTTGGATCCTAGGAATTCTATTGAGAGTTGTGTATATAAAAATAATAAATGAGTAGCTATAAAATAGCTAAATATGTAATGCATGATGTATTGAAGAAATAAGACTCTAATGGTATAACTGAAAAATTTGCAACACTAATTACTATCTATACTATTGAGTCATATGTATGCAAAATTAGAGGAAAACTAAGTGACCTTATGAACTCCTTAATAGTAAAAGTTCATGATATTTTTATCCTTCTTAGTTATTGTTGTACACAGATAACATTCCAAAACATGTGAAAAACAAATCACTTAATTTGAGGCACAGAGTCCAGAGGCATTGAGTCTGTTACCATACTTGTGCGGAGCAAGGCAACAGATAGGCAGTCGTGAATCAGGAGCTGAAGCAGGGAGCTTGCTTGCATCCGATCCATAAATACTAGATAGAGAGCTAACTGGAGTCAAAATATATCAAGTATCTGGTGAGCATTTTCATCTGCTTTTCTTTCAAATTCAACCAAGCTCATTCAAAGATGCCAGTCTAAATTTCTTCTATTTCATTACACCTTGCTAGCATAAATATCTTTTTGTATCCAGTTATTTATTAAATCGTATTTACTGAAGCATCAATAGTTTAGAATATTCATATCCTACTGATCACACTATTTTAGGTTTGTTTACTCATATTTTTCTGTAAGGCTTCTCTAATGATAGTTAAGTTATTTAATATATATTTCCTAATTTTTCTGATTTGGGGTTTATACATTTACCATACTAAGTATAATAATCAGAGCTGAGAGATACAGAACCAAAATTAGTCACACACACGGATCTCTCTCTCTCTCTCTCTCCCTCCCCTCTTTCTCTTTTTTTCAGCACACAATCACTCTAAGAAGATGGGGAACCATCAGTGACCAGCTATGTTTGAGAGCAGAGAACCCAGAAATTGCAAAGCTCAAGAAGCTAGAAGCCTCAGAATAAAGGTTACAACGATGCTGTCCAAACCTGATGTTGGTTTTTCAATGCTTGCATACTTAGCATAATATCTCAACTATATGGCTCATGGCCGAATAAAATAACTCCACTGAGTGAATTAATAGTTCCTACATAGCATTTATGGCTGTGATTATTTTATCTTTCAAATATTGCACTTTGAGTGGACAAAATGACACAAGATCCTTGCTACAGATAGAATGCTTATTCACTTTCCTTATTTGTATGTTGAATCTCCACCTCCATTCTTCAGGAGTTGGAGATAAGGCCTATTAGGAAATAAGTTTAATGAGGTCATAAGAGTAATAGATTTAGTGTCCCTGGTACCAAGTAACACACATCTTGGAATAGATGTATAATAACAGAACAAGAGAGTGAGTTTACAAGTAAGGTAAGGGGCTCTAATCACATATAAGATTAATCTAAAACCTTAATAATAGACTTCAAGTTTCCACAGTTTAGAAAGAAAAATGTTTCATGTTTAAGTCACTCACCTTGTTTATTATTCTTCTATGACAATCCACATAATTAAATAAAATCTTCTATCAGGATGATTTTAGAATAGAAAATATCACTTATAACAATTTTTTCATAATAGAATGATTATCTACCATAATGTATTCCCAAATACATTTTTTTGTCTACCTCCCACTCCAATGGGTAAAGTTTCAGTCCAATTTGCCAATATATATATATATATTTTTTTAGCTATGATAAGGTCTTGTTGTGGTCTGTGAAGTGCAAAGATAACTCTGCTGCAGCTGGAACAGGAAATGCTAACTATCAAATGCCAAGCACAGATTATTCCTGCTGGCACAATACTCAAAAGAAACAGGATATGTGCAGAGCTAACATCACAAAGCAGAATGTACTTGATCAGAACGATCCCAAACCTCGAGTCCTTCCTGCCATTTCCAAAGAACTGAAAGCACATTTGGACTGTGTGCTCTCTAATGCCCACGGTTATAAACATCCTTATGGTTTAATCAATTATCACTCAGGTTGTCTATCACTAGCCACTAAAAGCATCCTAATAGAATCAAGCAGTAAATGAATTACTGCGGGGATCTATCATGTATCATCTAATAGTGTCTGCTCTTGTATGTGGTGGCTTAGGAATAGATTAGAATTTAAGTTTCATCGTCTGGGGTTGCTAGGGAATTAGATAGACATCAGCTACTTTCAATCTCTGAGACTTTTAAACTTCCCATTCCTGTTTTCTTCAGAGACATCGCTTTCTTATGAGCCTTTTAAATTAGTTTGTCAGAAAACTCATCTCACACAAGTGGATACTAATCTCCTTGTCAATAGGTACACAGAAAGATAAATGCAAATACACCAGGCCTCTGTGTGTTCTGTCACTATTGTGCTGACTCTCAGAACAGAGTTTAGTTCTTAAGTTCCTATTGGTTGTTTCCTTCTTTACCTGAGGAAAAAGTAAGATGAGAACAACTGTTAATCTAAATTACAAGGGAAAATGCTGGAAGGAAGAGGGTGAGTTTTGCCTCCATTTTAAGATCTAACTCAACACCCATGTAGGCAACTTCAGTTTAATAAAAGAGAAGCTACTTTAAAAGAAAGAATAAAAGAATTACACAAAATTCCCCAACACTTGAGAATTGCTGGTTTTAGCAGCCACTCTTTTGTACTCCTAGGTATGGAAATTCATAAGAAAGCTACAAAAAAAATTTCCCCCCTTGTTCTCTCATACATGTAGATTCAGCATACTTAGACACAACACAGAGCTGTTTATTTTTATGTCTATTATTTTATGTCTATATATTTAACTATATACTCTGTAATCTTAAATCAGTAGGTCCATTATCTTATAGGATTTTTGCATAATTAATAATCATCTGGGAATAACTAAGATTATTCCTTAGGCTAAATGCAATAGTTTATTCAATACTCATAATTGTTGGATATCATATCTGCCTAACATAGTTTAAAAAACTGAAATATTAATACATATATTTTAAAGATAAAACAGTTATCAAATAGTAAGAGTCAAGATTTGATCTTATTGATTCATATTTGGCCGATTTGGGGTTATTAAATATTGTTTTTATTTATTCTTTGAGATTCTGATAAATATTTATTCCCCTCCAATGAATCTTCCCAAATCCACCTCTAGATTCTTTGCCACTCAGTTCATATCCTTGTTCACTCTTAAGAAAAGAAATGGGGATGTTCTATCGGGAACTCACCAAGGCCAGCTGGCCTGGGTCAGAAAAAGCATGGGATAAAACAGGACTCGCTGAACATAGCGGACAATGAGGACTACTGAGAACTCAAGAACAATGGCAATGGGTTTTTGATCTTACTGCACGTACTGGCTTTGTGGGAGCCTAGGCAGTTTGGATACTCCTCTTACTAGACCGGGATGGAGGTGGATGGTCTTTGGACTTCCCACAGGGCAGGGAACCCTGATTGCTCTTAGGGCTGACGAGGGAGGGGGACTTGATTGGGGGAGGGAAATGGGAGGTGGTGGTGGGGAGGAGGCAGAAATCTTTAATAAATAAATAAATAAATAAATAATAATAATAATAATAAAAAGAATTTAGGAAACTGTGAAACACACAAAAAAAAGAAATATAAAGAAAAGAAACAACAGTGAATGACAAAATCCATTTGTCCATTTTGTGTTGGCTGACAACTCCTGAGCATGAGGCTTGCTCTGGAGTGTGGTTGGTACATGCAGTAATATTACAGTAAAATTTAAAAAAAAAAAATGCTCTCTCCCAGCGACGCCAATTGTCAGTATCTCCTTGCCTAGGAGTGAGAACTCATTCCCTTTTGCCCTACTCTTGCAGAATTTCATCTAGTTTGAGCTTGCACATGCCATTTCCATGATGTCATATACTTTGTGAGTTAGTATATTCATGTTCCATTTGTGTCCTGAACACAGTTATTTCTTGAAATTTCTAGAACTTCTTCCTCTTACAATCTTTCAACTACCTCTTTTACATAAATCTCTGAGCATGAGGGTAGAGTTGTGATGTCTTCACCAAATTTATAACTTAGCAGTCCACAATCACTTATTCTCTGCACGTAAATCAGTTATGGGATCCCTATTAAAAACAATTTACTGAAAGAAGCTTCTTTGATGAACGTTTAATGATTTATAAGTACAACAATATGTCATTTGGAATCACTCCATTATTTTGTTCATTTTGAAAAATGATAGTAGCCCATGACCTATCTAGTCTCAGGTTCTCAGCCTCATTAACCCTGTCAAATATAGGTTCAATTTCTTGAAGTGAATCTTAAAACAATGAAACGTATTTGGTTACTCTCATAATATTTGTGCCTCAATGGCACCCTTGGGCACATTTTTTTCTAAGCAGGTCGTTACTTTAGCTTGAAGAGTTCATAGCTGGGTGAGACTGATGGTTACTTTTCACTTCCAATATCATATAGAGAATCTTCCAGAACTATGAATTTTAGCCAGTATGGGTAAAACGTCAGCTCAATTCTAACTGTTTTTCAAGCACAGCTTTTTATCAGTCTTTGTCTACAACAGAGAGCAAAAGAAAGAAGTCTCTCATAGACAATCATATTCCATTTTTTTCTCATGATGAAATTGATAAGAATCATGAGATTAGATATTAGGTTGGTTTTATCATATTTATGAGTATCTATTTACATATTCCATAAAACTTTAAAAATTTAAACAATTTTTATAGAAATTAGACAAGGTCTATTTTGGTGAGAAATCCCTATAAGCAGAACACTCAGTATACTGGACCAAATCATGTATTGGAACAATCTGAGACATACAACCAGTCCTATTTAGAAATTTAAACTCAAAAGTGAGGTGCAGAATCTAAATACTGGTTTTAAGACTTAAATTTTTATTTTTCATTGGAATATATTTCTTTCACAGTAATTTTAAATTATAGTCATTCAAAATAAAATATTTCTTCACTTTAAATTGGAATCTATGAACTAAACTATTCACTTTTGTGCATTGTAGTTAACTTACAAGTAGATTATCAAATAAAGTATATGGATATACTTACAAACATTATGAATATTTTAAAACTGAGGTGTCAATAGCTCATATATATTGGATGACATTTTGACCTAAATTCAGCTTTTAATATTATGGGTATTTTATATAATGCAATAGCCTTAACGATGATGATATTCACAATGTTTAATTGGAATTTGCATGTCGGATCTGTCAACGCCTATGCTAAAATTTCACCTGCATACTAAAGACCCCTTTAGTCATATTTTCCTTTGCCTGATGAGCTTGTGTTCTTTCAATATCATACATCCTAAGCAAGACATCATAGTGTATGGTTTCCACACATTTAAGATTCTCATGTTTTCAAGCATGAGAAAGGCTTAGCTAAATTGTGTGACAAAATTAATTGAAAGGCATTTAGACAATCAGATTTTTATGAGAGAAAACCAAGGAGAGAAAAGAGAAGTGCATTGATTGCCCTAATAGTCACAAGCAAAGAAAATAACAGATAATTCCTACTTTAAATCTAAATCAATTTGCTGATACTTGTCCTGGATCCCATTTGTTTAATTTTATCTTATATTACAAAGTTTAAATTATGTAAGATAAATCATATACAGAAGGCAAATAACTTGTGTATTTAATAAAAAAATTCATTGTGAATTACTGCTAATATTCACTTGGTACAGTGTAGAATACTAATAGTGGATGATGGCATTGGAATACAGGAAATAACATTGAGATGTCCATTAACATTCCTGAAGTAAAAAAGAACTGATCCAAGGTGATTAATGATAAAGTAGCTAATTAATTATTTCCATATAGTCAATTGAAACAACATGTCCACTAAGAAGAAAGCTTTGGGGACAAAAGCCTAGAAAGGTCAAATTATTCTGCAAGTAAGGACCAAGGGCCTGTTTCTGACAATATTAGATATTTCAAAGCAGTTGAATGTCAGGCTCACATCTTAAAATTCTTGCCTCAGGGTTCTTGCTGAATCTCAGGGTCTTTTTTGAGGCTGAGCTGAAAGAAGCACTTCTGTCTCAGGGCCCTGGGGCTCAGGTGTCCAAAATATAAACAGACATTGTGAGAGATGCTGAATTAGAAGCCAGTCAAATTTATAAACTTTTCAATCTTTTATGTGTTGCTCAAGCACAGCACTGGATCTCTTACAGCATCAGCTATGGTGACAACAGAAGAGAATAAATTCATTTAGAAACTCTGATCCCTTAAAACTTTGTGAATGAATTTTTTAAGGAAATAATTCAAGTTTTTATTCAATAAAGTTACACTGACATACCTATAATTAGAATCAAGAATATATAGAAAGACTAAAATACAGAATGAAAAGTGAAGCTAAGAGTTAGTCCCAGAGGGAAGCAGATGATTTCACAGAACTGTAAAGTCAAAGTTTAAAAATTACTTTCAGATTGCATTTTGACAAAATTAGCCAAGAAAGGATTGGGGGACTTCATCTGAATCAAGTTGACTTCATCAAAACCATTACCCTCAGCAGATTCTTCACTAAGTGAATTACTGTTCTGGTTAAACAAAGCAAATCTAGAATTTCGTTTGTTAATTTTTTTTGGAAGACCAAAATTTTCAGTCCTTACCTAGAAGTGTTGCCACAGAATTTGTAGTACTAAATAATTGGAGTTCTTTCTATGTTTCTGTTTCTCATTGTACTTATCACATCAACATAGCGGATGGAAAGATAATGATACCGAGTATAAGTTAAGGTCTTCAAATTTGTTTAACAATGGCACAAAAGTCTACTAGAAATGAAATGTAATTGTTGCGGTTTTCAGAATGAAGATAGAATTGAGTACATTTCACAACTGCAGGTATTAGTTTTCTTTCATTAGCTATCCACAAAGATCCCTGGATCAATATCTAGAATGATTTGCTGGACAATGAGAAAGACTTAGAAGTGTTAAAGAGCTGGTCTGAATATCTACAGTAAAAGCAGGAGTTTATGGGATGTTCAGTAACAGGATGTCTTAATGAGATCCTAAATCTATGATCTATTTTGTGTGGTTTTTCTCAAATTCTTGAGAGAAATTACCTGAAGACATTCTTTGAAAATGGAATTACACTCTACATTCTGAAGACCAGTATTGAAAAATAGTCAAGTTGACGTTACTGATTACATTTTCCATATTAAACAATAGGAAATTAAATAAATAGTACTTCAATAACCTCTCCCTTCAAATAAAACTCCAAGTACAGGGGTATACATTTCTGGCTCATTCATATTTAAATGTTTTATTTGACTGGTAACATACTGATAAGCCCCAGAAAGTAGTGGAATGTTTGAAATTTAGTTAAGCAATATTTTCATCCATATTCATCATTTTTGATATAATTTCCTTGCTGAAATAAAGAAGCTGCTCTTTATTGGTATTCACCGCAAAATTTTTACCCTTATTCAATTTATATGTATTTTTAAATATGTATATATGTAGAAACAAAGATTTCATGAGAAAAAAAGATAGAGTAAAGCAGAGGTTGATCATCATTGCACTTCAAGGGAGTAAGTGAGTTCCAGGGAAGGCATGTGGAGAAGATTACAAAGAGTGAAAAGCTGGTCATTTTTGTTCTGCTACAACTTGATGTTTGGAAAGCTCCTTATGTTTATAAATCCTTAAGCTTCCCTTACAATGCACATTTACTAGGTATAGTAAAGGGCCATGAAATTTGAATGGGTCCCAGACCACATGTAAGCAATGCTCGACAATGCCTTGAAGCTCATTTGAGACAAGTGTAATGGTTCTCTGAAGTGTCTGCAGCACAGATGGAGCCTTGGCAAGTGTCATTCTCAGCCATTGAAGAGTAACATCCCAAATCTTGTAGAAAAGCCATTTCATTTGTATTCTTCCTCAGAAAGATCTTTCCTGATATGTGTTGGACTACTTTGTAAGTTTAGATATCATTTTAAACATCCCTTAGTTTAAGACGTTGTTAAGAATGATATGCTTGCTGGACAGTGGTGGCACATGATTTTAATTACAGCAGTTGGGAGGCAGAGGCAGGCAGATCTCTGTGAGTTCTAGGCCAGCCTGGTCTACAAGAGCTAGTTCCAGGATAGGCTCCAAAAGCTACAGAGAAACTTTGTTTCGAAAAAAAAAATGATATGCTGATTTTCTGAACTGCTTTCACTTTGATAGCCAGAATTATTTTCTTTAGCTCAATAATGAAATGTTGGTGAAAAACACATTCTCTACTCTCCCTAAAACAAATCTCATCTTTGTTGTTTTATGTTCGTCTTCCATAAAGACATACAAAAGAACTTCTATTACATCAGAGGTTGAGAACAAGTTGAGATATTTTACATCAGATTAAGAGAAAAAATAATTCTAATCATTGAAAATGTACCTTCTTTTACTACAGACAGAACAGAGGAACACATTATTGAAAAACCATGCCCTCAAAATGTAAGCATAAGTTACATTTATACAAACTGGGTACATTATATTTATAAATATATACATCTACATAAAAACATAAACATATGTAATAGTAATTAAAGAAAAATGGGCCATAAATTTGAAAATGAACAAGTAAGGTTTTATGGGAGGTTTTAAAGAGGAAAAGGAAAGGGAGAAATGCAATTAAATGCAATTATTTTGACACACAAGAAGACAGAACGATTGAGAAGTAGCTCAGAGACACACATCTTGACTCAAAAGAGAAAACAAGAACTGGGGTGTCTCACTGGGTGTAGCTCTAGATACTATGAGACATCAAAGCCCATCTCCACAGTCACACACTTCTGCCAAGAAGGCCACACCTACCCCAACAAAGCCACATCTCCTAATAGTGTCACTACCAAAGGACTTATGGTGGCCAATACATTTAAACTACCACAAAAGTTAATCTTTCAATCCACCACATTAAATAGCTAAACAAAATAGAGTCTCTTATCTGACATAAACTTTGTGAGAGTACAAAGATATAGAATACTTAAATCAGACTTATTCATATGGAAACAGACTGAAGAGTTCATGAGTTCCTTAGCCTGTTGTTTCCTGATTTTCCTTATATTTTATCATATTTATCTTTATTTGACTCAGTCTGTAGTTCCTTTGACATACAAAGTTATTTACTTTCTTATTGAAATGTTTGCTCTTTTAACAATGCAACCAGGTACAGCTTATATATAAATTCTGTCCTCAATGAAATGAAGTAGATGGTTTATCCATACAGTTAACTAACAATTTCTATTTATTTGGGTTTGAGACTGTCATCTTAAAATTTAATGTCTGTGATAGTTAATAATTGTTGAAAATGTGATAGGAAGAGGGAACATCAACTGATGAATTCTCTTGATTAGATCGACCTGTGGGCAAGTATGTGGATCATTGATGGAGGAAGGTCATTGGTTAAAAAATAAAGAAACTGCTTGGCCCTCATAGGTTAGAACATAGGTGGGTGGAGTAAACAGAACAGAATGCTGGGAGGAAGAGGAAGTGAACTCAGACTTGATAGCTCTCCTCTCTGGGGCAGATGCGATGAAGTTCCAACCCAGGATGGACGTAGACTAGAATATTCCCGATAAGCGCACCTTGGGGTGCTACACACATTATTAGAAATGGGCTAGTCCAGGTGCGAGAGTTAGCTGAGAAGAGGCTAGATATAATGGGCCAAGCAGTGTTTAAAAGTATGCAGTTTGTGTGTTGTTATTTCGGGGCATAAGCTAGCCAGGCGACCAGGAGCTGGGGTGGTAGGAACACAGCCCGCAGCTCCCACTACAGATCATTTTCCTGATTCCTAATTGATATAAGAGGGCCAGGCCAACAGTGTGCATTACTAACTCAGGGTACATAGGCATGGCTGTATATATAGGATAACTGAATATAGCCTGGAAGAAAATCAATAAACAGCATTCCTCCATGGTCACTGCTTTCGTGCTTGCCTACAAGTTCCTACTTTGATCTCCTTTCCTAGCTTCCCTTGATGGTGAAGTACAAATTGTAATTTTAAATAACCCCTTAATCCTCAAGTTGGTTTGATCAGTATTTAACCAAAATAATAGAAGGCAAACTAAAATATGACCCAAATGTACAATTTTAAATACCTTCATATCTAATGTTAATCTCTTATTCAATAAACAGTACTGAACCATGCATTTTTTAGTCTCCTTCTTTCTCTCTCTTTTTCTTTTTTTTTTCTTGTAGACAAGAAGTCATCACAAAGAAATCTGAAGAACAACATAAACTTTCATGTTTGTGGACCTTGTGATGAGACCATGCATCAGGAAAGTGTGTTG
Organism: Chionomys nivalis; assembly: GCF_950005125.1. Lineage (NCBI taxonomy): Eukaryota > Metazoa > Chordata > Mammalia > Rodentia > Cricetidae > Chionomys > Chionomys nivalis. Next base: position 30,833,270 of record NC_080101.1, read on the forward strand.
TGAAGTGAATCTGTTATCCCTTCAAAAATATTCAAATTTGAAATGTGAGAAAATTTGAAACAATGGGGTTGGGAATTAGGCCTGAGGTATGTTTTTAGGAGAGTTGAATGGTGAATGAATTTTACCAATCCAAAGCATTATCCAACTTTGAAAGGTTTCTCTAATTATTGGCAGGTATAGACTTATTAATATCCAATAATATGGGCCTGAGGTTTCCATGTTTTTAGGAGAGTAGTGGCAAATGAATGTTACCAACCCAATGCATTATCCAACTTTGAAAGGTTTCTCTATTTATTTGGCAGGTATAGACTTATTAATATTCAATAATATGGTTTTATGTACTCTGTTGAATGGAAATGGTCAATTAAAGAATACTTATTTTGAAAAGGAGAGCTCATTAAATGCTTCTGTGGAATGTTTGAACTTCAGAAACTTCAGCAAATAGCAGCTGAATGTTTCCAGGTGTATAGCTCTTCTCATTTCTGCATTATTATCAGAAATTTCAATAATAAAAAAATAATTATCAAAGAATCTATGGTTTAGTTCTTTCTACAACATGGTGCTTTATAACTGTTAATAAAATATAAAATAACAAAATACAGAACATTACTTTCCTACAAATTTAAGTGATATTATTATAAATATTTTAATGTTTTTAAAAGTCCTTCAGTTTATGCTACAAAATAGAGCATGATATAGAATTTGATATGGTAATATCTATGATGCCTTTACATCATTCAGCAGATTTGGATTTTTTTTTCTCTCTGAACACATGGGCCATTTGTACACTTTTTAGAGCCCATCAAAACCCTAAATTAATAAAAGTATAACAGCATACATTGCATTTTTATACTATTGTGTTGAAACAGAAAATACACAATAAATTGCCAACAATTTAGGATAAAATACCAAAGATCATGTTAAGTTCTATCTAACTTTATTATTACCAAATTTCTTCAAGAATCATATGAAAATACAAACATTTTGTTTCAGGTCAAATAATGTTACATGGAATTTGACTTGAAATAATGTTTTAGACCTATGAAATTAATTTTTTTCTCACATTTAAGTTTTATGAATGTGAAAGGGAAGTTTATAATTTGATGACTGTGTACATTCAACATGGTCTTTTTCTCAAGATATACTGTTTCAAGTGTAAACTCTTCTGGCATTCATGAAATAAAATTTCAAAGCAGGTAAATTTGAGTCATGAAGATGTTAGCGATTATTCTGAAAACCGATGGCATATATTAGAAGATAAACACAATGTCTGCTTCCTATATCCTAGGATACACCATAGCTCTTAGAAATGTTTCCTTTAAGTATTGTTGGTACATTAGCGTATGCTGAAATCTTAGAAATCTTCTCTTAGCTCTACACCACAAGATATCATAAATCACCATCTTCAGTTTCCATTCCTGGGTTGGCAGTCTGCAGAACTGATTCCTTTGCAACCCTTCTTCTCACTGTAGCTTGCCTCTTTGTTTTATGAGCTCAGATACCAGGTGTACATGTGTGAGCACTGTTGAACCAAGACTGGAACATTATGTCAGGAAAGTGGAATTCCCATCTTCAAGAGAATTTGTGTAGCAAATTATTAATACAACACTTAAGATTATAAAAGGAAAAATCAGACCCCCCCCAAATAACTCCTCTGCTTTTTAATAATGAAGATAAAAGTACTTGAGTATTCCAATTAAACAACCAGCTACATCCGCAATTGATGTGGGATGGTCATCTGAATATCTGTTGCTTCTATTGATTGATGAATAAAGCTGTTTCAAAGAATGGCTTAGCAAAGTAAAGCCAGGAAGAAAATTGACTATATATATATATATATATATATATATATATATATATATAGAGAGAGAGAGAGAGAGAGAGACAGAGACAGAGACAGAGACAGAGACAGAGAGAGAGAGAGAGAGAGAGAGAGAGAGAGAGAGAAGATAGAGTCAAAAAGATGCATGGAGCTGCTGAAGGAGAAAGATACCTCGAACTATTCCTGGCAAGCCACAGCCTTGTGGCGATACCAAAATTATTTGAAATGAGTTAATTTAAGATGTAAGAGCTAGCTAGGAATATGCCCAAATTGTTGGGCAAACCATATTGCAATTGATATAGTTACTGTGTGATTATTTGGATCTCGGCTGCTGAGAAATGTTAGAATATGCCTGAGCCATTGGCCAAACAGTTTTATAATTAATATAGGTTTTTGTGATTATTCAGGTCTGGGTAGCCTAGAAAGGAAAGGACAGTATCCATTTACAAGCAATAAACCATTTTTGATTCTCTCTTCCAGAATGTCTCTTATTAGATATTTTTGTTTAAATTGTATCAAATCTACCTCCAACTTATAAGAATCTCTACAACACATGGGCATGGGAGACCACTTCCTACGTATAACCCCAGCAGCACAGACATTAAGGGCATCATTGAATAAATGGGACCTCCTGAAACTGAGAAGCTTCTGTAAAGCAAAGGACACTGTCACTAAGACAGAAAGGCAACCCACTGACTGGGAGAAGATCTTCACCAACCCCGCAACTGGCAAAGGTCTGATCTCCAAAATATATAAAGAACTCAAGAAACTAGATTGTAAAAATCTAATCAACCCAATTATAAAATGGGGCACTGAGCTGAACAGAGAATTCTCAACAGAAGAAGTTCAAATGGCCAAAAGACACTTATGGTCATGCTCAACTTCCTTAGCGATAAGGGAAATGCAAATTAAGACAACTTTAAGATATCATCTTATACCTGTTAGAATGGCTAAAATCAAAAACACCAATGATAGCCTTTGCAGGAGAGGTTGTGGAGAAAGGGGTACACTCATCCATTGCTGGTGGGAATGCAAACTTGTGCAACCACTTTGGAAAACAGTGTGGCGGTTTCTCAGGAAATTCGGGATCAACCTACCCCTGGACCCAGCAATACCACTCTTGGGACTATACCCAAGATGCCCTATCATACAACAAAAGTATATGCTCAACTATGTTCATAGCAGCATTGTTTGTAATAGCCAGTAACTGGAAACAACCTAGATGCCCTTCAATGGAAGAATGGATTAAGAAAGTATGGAATATATACATATTAGAGTACTACTCAGCAGTAAAAAACAATGACTTCTTGAATTTTGCATGTAAATGGGTGGAAATAGAAAACACTATCCTGAGTGAGGTAAGCCAGACCCAAAAAGAGGAACATGGGATGTACTCACTCATAATTGGTTTCTAGCCATAAATAAAGGACATTGAGCCTATAATTCGTGATCCTAGAGAAGTTAAATAAGAAGGTGAACCCAAAGAAAAACATATAGTTATCCTCCTGGATATTAACCTTCATCAGGTGATGAAAGGAGACAGAGACGGAGACCCACACTGGAGCACCGGACTGAAATCCTAAGGTCCAAATGAGGAGCAGAAGGAGAGAGAGCACGAGCAAGGAACTCAGGACCGCGAGGGGTGCACCCACATACTGAGACAATGGGGATGATCTTTAGGTAACTCACCAAGGCCCGATGGACTGGGTCTAAAAAAGCATGGGATAAAACCAGACTCGCTGAACATAGCGGACAATGAGGATTGCTGAGAAGTCAAGAACAATGGCACTGGGTTTTGATTCTACTGCACATACTAGCTTTGTGGGAGCCTAGGCAATTTGGATGCTCACCTTACTAGACCTGGAAGAAAGTGGGAGGTCCTTGGACTTCCCAAAGGGCAAGGAACCCTGACTGCTCTTCGGGCTGATGAGGAAGAGGGACTTGATTGGGGGAGAGGGAGGGAAATGGGAAGCGGTGGTGGGGAGGAGGCAGAAATCTTTAATAAATAAATTTAAAAAAATCCAAGATGGTAGAAATGCAGGTCATGGGATATTTGAACAGAAAAGCTGTTAACAGGGAGTGGTACCAGCCCCACAAAAAAGAAGTGTGTTGTAGTCAACAAAGCCAAACATCAGATCTGGAGATGCAAAGTTTTGAGTTTGCCTAGCTGACTTTCAGTCCTGCTTTGGTCTAGTATTTCCTCACTGTGCTTTCTTCTGTAAATTTTGGAATAGTAATGTATACCCAGTGGCATTATATGTTGGAAGTGTGTTATCTGTGTTTTTATTTTTATTTTATAAGGATTAAAGATATATTGTTTGAATCTCAGAAGAGACTTTGAACTTTAGAATTTAAAACATTGTTGAGACTTTGATAGAATTTGGGGACATTTGAAGTTTAACTAAATGTGTTTTGCATTATGATATTGCTACAAGCTTTTGGAGGCCAAAAAGTGGAATATCATAGTTTGATTGCAATTGTCCCCCATAAACTCATAGGAAATGGCACTATTAGGAAGTGTAGTTTTGTTGGTGTAAGCATAACCATGTTGGAGGAAGTATGTCACTATGGGATTGGGCTTTAAGGTCTCATATATGCCCAATGCCTCAGTCAATTTTCGTTTGCCTTATGATCAAGATGTAGTCAGCACCATGTTTGCCTGTACACCGTCATGCCCCTAACCATGATGATAATGAACTGAACCTTTTAAATTGTAACCCACCACTTCAATTAAATGTTTTCCTTTATAAGAGCTGTCGTGGCCATGGTATCTCCTCACAGCAAACTCTAAGTGAAACAGGAAGAAACACTAATCTGGTCATAATCCCTTCCCAATTTGCAGTATATACTAACCAACTAAATTATAATGGAGACTGAAAGCCAGCAAGTGGAAGGTAGAACTCAAATCATAGCAGAAGTGTTAGTTTCCTTTTCTACCTTTCATTGATATAAACACAAAACATGATAACATTTAAAAGGCAAGTCCTGCTTTTCACTGACAAATAATTTCATGAATTGTAATTATGGATAAAAAGAAGTGAGTTTTAATCCTGTAACACAAGACTATAACCTGAAAGGTAGAAGATTTACTAATCCATTCACCTTTATTCATCTCAAAATATAAAACTCTATTGAGGAAATGGCAGAGTTTTCTTGAGAATGGGGTAAAACATTTAATATTAGTTTGAAAATTTTGAGGTGATAGCAATTGCTCAATACAAGTGTGCATGAGAGGCATATCTGTGATAATTATTTGGAAGCAAAACAGAATCAGAGAGCAGGATATATCTTACTTACAGTCCATGGGCTCAGAAGCAGAATTATGACACTATGCATAATCCAAACTACCAGCTTTGGTTTCTAATATTTGAGTGATGGTCAATCTCTGATTTTGCACATGCAATGAAGTGTGAAACCAGTAGAATTTAATCATTCTTCCCAAGTTCATGCTGATAAGGAATAGTTGGTGAAAATTGTGCCCATGAGTGGTTTACATTTTCTAAGATATATTTATTTTTTATCAAAGACTATAGAAAATGGGATGTCAGTTAAAGTAATTTCTGTGAAAGAGAATTAAAGTTTCTTAACTTAGTATTCATATTTAACATATAATCACATTTATGCAATCTTGAAAGTTAAATGACAGTGAGATGTGTGATCATCTTGATTGTTATTCATTATACATTCATGGCACGTATTTTCACTTTTGAAAAGTTCACAGAGAAATATTCAGCTAAAAGTTACAAATAGCTCTATATAGGATCATTACAATTTTACCACACAGTGCTATAACCCCTCACCTTTCATGAAGCATGAATACTCGTGTTTCTGAAACTTTTATCTCTGAAGTAAAAAAAAGATGGTTTTACTAATAACATGAATAAGAGCTATTTCCCCCTCCATTTCCGAGATATCTGTTATCTTATCTCTGGCACAGCAGCTGCACCTGGATATACTGTTGTTTCACCAGTAATGTCAGCTCCGCAGTTCCTGACCTGTTTAACCGGTAGCAGTTTGATGGGACATTTAGGTCCCACAGAATCCATCTCCTGCCCCTGCCAACAAAAACAGTTTTAACTAAATATAATTCTATTTCTCAATAAGACACAGGAATCAGAGGCTGGGGTGAAAACTTACTAACTCAGGGAGGTTGAGGAGTAACTATCTGACGTTCCCTTTTTTGTGTCTCAAAAAAAGAGCTTCCTTCCACTCTGCCAAAACAAAAACCCGCTACACTCAAAGTTCCTCTTAATACTTCCTGCACGTCCCTCTATTCATCTTCTAGATGCCCTCTGACTCTCTGCTATTACCTTCTGTCAATAAGTGGCTAGCGCCACCTCCTGAGCCAAGGTTGATTTCAAGTAATTAATTCAAACAAACACAATCTCCAGGTTCACCGTGTTATTATGTACTCGGCAACAGATGCCTGCCCTTTCCATGCTAGAGGCTGTTCCTGTTTCCTCATATGTCTGTAACTGTAAATATTATCCATTGAAGTATAACCAACAGCATATTCAAATAGCCCATGCTTTCCTTAACATGGTGTGAATATTTAACACCTAATGAAGTAAAATTTGTACCATGCTTTTTTCATTCCCCACAAGTGTTTTAGGTTTTTAGAAAAGCTTTTCTTTTCCCCCAATGTTCAGTTTCCTTTAATGACCCCCATCTCCCTTGAAGGGTAGGTGCAGGCAGCTAGCCAATAGCAGGATGCTTTGCCCACATGCTGGTAGGCCCCCTCCCAGGAAAAGCACACTTGAACCAGTGTCTGGGTCTCCTCCCTACGAGGATATGGTTTCTGCCGTGTATAAGACTCATAGTTCACCTGCCAATCTGGACACAGCAGAAAGGTTAAGTTCTAGGCCGTGGAAGACCCAGATGCAGGAAATGGAGCTGCTATTGTTGTTTCCAAAGACGATGACACTTGCAAAGTCATTCTTCCTCAATTTATCCAGTCTGGAACATTCCAATGATAAGGTTGCAAATCAAAAAGTTCTGGGTGAACTCTTCAGGGAAACAGGTATTCACCATACCACTGGTACCAGTCATCGTTACCAAATGCGCCCAAAAATATGGCAACGCCACAGAGAGGGTGTTCATTGGAGTACTTAAACTTAAAATCATCCAACACAAAGGTACTCTTGGCCAGGTGAGAGGAGCAGGTCTTGGTCTTGGTCTCAGCAGACAGTTCCTGCTCATTCTCATCCACCTTTTCCACAGGAGCTGGAACAGCGGCCTTTCTTCCTAGTTGTGCTTAGCTTGGGGCTTCTATTTCTCTTCTTTTTAACCCGTGTCTTTCCTTAGAATGTCTTTTATGGTTGGCTCTCTGAAAGTTTCATAGCCTCAATTTCAGCCATTTTCTCAAACAGCTTCCCCTCCTGCAATTTTTTTTCTAAACTGGACCTGGCAAATGGAGAGATGCCATCAGTTGGTATTGGGAAAAGCCTGGCAAAAAGAATGCTCTAAGATCTGCTTGTAAAGTTACAGAAGAGTACAGACAACCGCCAAACATATCCTTTTCTTCAAATGAGTGTCTAGCAGCTCCAGGATTTCCCTTATCTCCTTTTTGTTTGTTTGTTTTTTGTTTTGTTTTTTATTTTTAGTGGCCGGTTTGTTTGTTGCATGATGCCCAAGGTACTGAATACCCAGGTGCTGGGTGCAGGAACGATGTCACTTGTCAGGAATGCTCACCCACCAGAGCTACTACCACTAAAGTATTTACCAGCAGGTCCTTGTTGCTTACAAACTAGGCGACGGCACTGTTCTCAAACACACAGAATCCATCATCATCCTTGTCAGAGGGAAATTTTCTGAGAAATTCAGGGGTGCAGTTGGTTTTCCCAAAGTGGAAGTGGGTTGATGCAGCGAGCTCACAGACCTGAGCCCCACTGTACCGAGCACCAATGAAGACCTTGAAGACTCTCCAGTTTTGAGGATGTGTCCAGGGTCCCATAATTTACGGGGTGGGAATTTTGTTGCTGATTAGAAAAGGTTTCAAAAATCGTTCTTTTAAATTTTTGAGATGATGATAAAATTGCATATTTTAATGATTGTTTTATCTAGCAAAAGTATTGTTGTTGAGTATTCAAATTCCCAAATTCAGTTGTTCTTGCCATTCATCCAATAGGAGCATCTGATAATCCCTTAGAGAAAAAGAAAAGCCATTAAACATCTCCTGTTAGCTGTCTCCAGTTCTATAAGGAATTTTGTGTATTTATGAAAGTGATTCATTTATTATGATTTCTAAGTTATATTTAAGATCAGTGTGAGTAATAGATTTGGTGTTAAATGTTTCTTGGCTTTACAGCTACTGTGATGGGTTCCATTATCATATCTTGCAGTTTATTGCTAGATTGTCTTCCTATGAAGACATCCATATCAACTTCTAACAAAAATCGGCATCTTTATATCCAGTTGATTCATCTTACCATATTCTGATCACAAAACCATTTTGTAAAAGCAAGAGTACATCTTCAGCAGACTCATGACTTTGATTGCAAACATTTTTCCACAGATACATATTTACTCTTATATGAAACAGGGGTTTTCTGCTAATATGATTTATTTAAAAAACTTTACTATCTGAGTATTTGTGTCATTTAGAAATATTAATATTATGTGATAAATGTGGGAATTGATTGCATTTATATGTATCGGCATATAAGCAATTATACCTGTCAAAAATTACAAAAATAAAAATATAGACATGTAGAATCTAAAGAATTATATGCACAGCTAATGAGTCTATGATCTTTCTTTTCTAGTAATTTCTTTAGCAAAAGTTGTATCCTTTCTAGTCTTACTCAGATGGGAGTTTCGAGAGGTTATACCACCACATTTAAACCTGATGTGGAGGCCCACAAAATTAATCCCACTTCTCAGGAGGCAGGGGCAGGCAGGTTTCTATGAGTTAAAGGCCAGCCTGGTCTACGAAGTGAATTCCAGGACAACCAGAGCTGTTACACAGAGAAACTGTGAATCAAAGAACAAGCAAGCAAATAAACAAAAGATATAAAACACCATATTTTCCTTCAACCAACAGTCAATTATCAAGGAACTGGTCTTTGAATTCAAAGTCTATTAGCTTCAAAGATTTTTAAATTACCTGATATGTTATCATATGCATAGCTATGTAGATTCCCAATTTGTACTCACCATCAAATTTGTACATCATCTCCAAATAATACACTTCTCATGAAGCAGAATTAACTTATATTTCTTGTTCAATTAGGTAATATTATATCCTTCTGGAGTCTTTGATGTAGTTGAAAAATAGATATTTATAGTTGTAGTTTTCCATTGTTATGATGAAAGATAAAATAGATACAAATATTGTAACTGTAATTTTTGCTTTATAACTGTTTTGTTGTATGTAATTTTAGTATGTTAAAGTGAAAGCCTTTCTTTTTTGTTTAAACAGAAAAAAAAGAAAATGATGTAGGTGGGTCTTTTATCTATCTGTTGCTTTCATTGGTTGATTAATAAAGAAAACTGCTTGGCCTGATAGGTCATAATATAGGTAGGCGGGGAAGACAGAACGGAATGCTGGGAGGAAGAAGGCAGTGAGGCAGACGCTATAGCTCTCCTCTCCAAGATGTATACAGGTTAAGATCCTCCTGGTAAGCCACCACCTCGTGGTGCTACACAGATTATTAGAAATTGGTTAATCACGATGTGAGAATTAGCCAGTAAGAGGCTAGAGCTAATGGGACAAGCAGTGTTTAAAATAATACAATTTCTGTGTGATTATTTCAGGTGTAAAGCTAGCCGGGTGGCAGAACGCAGCCCGCTGCTCCTTCTAAACTTCCTGCCTGTCTACCTGCAAGCCAGAAAAGTGCACCAGGTCTCATTGAAGATGGTTGTGAGTCACTCTATGGTTGTTGGTAATTGAACTCAGGACCTCTGGAAGAGCAGCCAGTATTCTTAACTACTAGGCCATTCCTCCGACACATAACCAGCATTCTTATTCTTCTTACTTTGGCAATAGAATTCTGAAGCAGTTATTCAATTGAGTGAGGGACCCATTAAAGAGAAAATTGGCCCTAAAGAAATTACCAGGAATCCACAAGGATAACCCTATCTAAGATCTAAGCAATAGTGGAGAGGGTCCCAGATCTGGCCTTGCCCTGTAGTCAGATTGATCACTATCTTAACTGTCATCATAGAAACTTCATCTAGCAACTGATGGAAGCAGAAGCAGAGAACCACAACAGAGCACTGGGCTGAGCTCCCTAAGTCTAGACAAAGAGTGAGAGGAGTAAGAATATTAGCACAAAGGTCATGACCATGATGTGGAGTCCCACTGAAACAGCTTATCTGAGTTAATGGGAACTTGCCATATGTGGCCCGATAGGGAAGGACCAAGCATAGGATCAAACTAAAGCCTCGGAATGTGGGTGACAGTTGTATGGCTGAGAAAGACTGAGGGGCCACTGCCAGTGGCACCAGGATTTATCTCTACTGCTTGTACTGGCATTTTGGTACCCACTCTCTTGCTCAGCTTAGATATAGTATGGAGGGCCTTGGACCTTCCCCAAAGCAATGTACTTTACCCTCTCTGAGGAGTGGATTGGGGGTGGGAGACGGTGTATGGAATGGGAGGAGGGCAGGGTGTGGGTACTGGTATAGGTATGCAAAATGAAAAGAGATAGCTTTTAAAACTAAAATTTTAAAAATAAGAAACAAAAAATTTCTGTAATTTCTCTTTTTAATTTACCTGGCATAAATTTATCTCTATTCATTTAATCACATTTGGCATTTTCTCTTTGTGTATTAATGCTGATACTCTTTGATATTATAAGGCTGAAATAAATACAGAACCAGTTCTCCAAAATATTTAAGCAGAGATTAAATCTTTCATAGTTCACAGCAGGTACTGTGAGAAAAGACAATACCAAATTAGCTGTTTCACCAGGGGAAAAAAATAACAAACTGAAGCCAGTGACAATGTAGAAGAAACCCCCAAAGTCTACAGACTTGAGCAAATCTCTTATTTATAACAATATGTCTGTATTATACAAAGCCTACAAATTTTTATGACTTAATTGCCTTCCTCTCTTTGCATTTATAACACCAATCTACTTCCTGTCTTTCAATGTGTGTCCCAGAGAAAGGAAATAGAAATACGACACATTATTCAATAGGATTTCATTGTGCACTGAGGGGGAAAAAACAGGCACATATAAATGGAAATACATTTGAAAGCCTTCCCCACTGAAACCTGAAGGGAGGCAAAGCACTTCATTAGGATTTGTAATGTCGATAGCAAACTACTTCACACAAAGTGCTACATTTGCGAATAAGGCACCAAATTGACTGTCAAGGAGATGTAAGACCTTCACAGAGCCCAATCTGTTTTACACCGAGTGCCCTGTGGTAACACTGAACCTCTGTAACTCTAAGATTTAGATTTCATAAACTGTTGAAAGAGATTCACCACTGAATCTTCATTAGTCACTGGAATAAAGTTTCATGATAATGACATCGGAGGATGTGCTCAGCTGATATCAGAAAGCCAGTGTGAACTTTCCTAATACATTCTGAAAATTACTCGCAAAGGGGAATCAGTACACCCTTAATTTCAAATGGTTAACATGACATGACTTAATCTTATAATGACTGTAATTGTATATCATGTGCCCAGTAGTATGGCTAGAAATGGTACCAAGTTTGCTTTCCTGTATTCAGGATCACACATAAATAAAATAAATCATCTGATCTCCCAGTCACAGTGACGTTCATTATTGAAAAGTATTAGTTAGTTATAAATATATTTGTTGCTGAGTAATAGACACTGGGCTTCTTATCACTTCTTGAACAAATCCTCTGATATAGTACTTTCATCTCCTTCTTATCCCATTGTGCCAGGCCACTATCTTCTTCTTTGTTTTAATATCTTGTTACAGTAAAAATGAAAATCTTCAATAACAAACCCATTCTTCATACTTTTGATAAATATCACTTACAATTTTATCTTCCTGGGATATCAAATGCCCTTTGGAATTCTTCAGATATGTAGTTGAAATAAGATTTTTTTCTTATTCCTTAGTTTCTCTCATGGCTCATTAAGAGAAATATGTGGATTGACATGTGGGCATTTTACTCTGAGCTTTTAAGACAGAGTGATGTAATTGTAGTTCTTACAGGTGGCTTGCTACTTGGCTGGCATCATCTTCTTGACTGAAATGTTTTGACCTCCAAATTGTGAAATCATGAGCTCCAGAAGGATGACGCTACTTGATTGTTCTACATACAAAAGTGTAAAAGAGGCTATGGTCCAGCTGTCTTCAATTTTATGCATGCAAGCATATACAGAATAGTTAAGTCAGTGTGTTATTATATTTATGAAAATGGATGAATTTTAAAGATTCAAGTTAAGATACTTCATAACAAGTTACTTGTAGATATCACTTTACAACAGTACTTGTGGTTTTTAATTATTCCCATAGAATAAAATCACCTTGGTCACTTGTTAAAAAAATGGCCCAGAATCAGATAGATGACAGAAAGTTTGGACTTTCTAGATTTAGATATGCCCAATGTGCCTCTTATGATAGAATTCTGCTGAAAGAGAACACTGTAAATGTCACACAATAGGAATTAGTTGTTAAAGCATTCAGGATATGAGGAAAACATCAATCTCATGGTGAGAAATTGCTTGTAGCTGCTGGCCTGAGCAGCACACCTCTGTATGCCAGAGTTTGGAACAGAAAAGGTAAGAGTATTAGAATGTTCTGCAAGTCACTGCTATGAAAAGTGGGTAAACAGCCTAGGGAAATAACATTGATCCTCCCTATTTATTTCATTGTCCTTCAGGTCACGTTCTAATGACAAGGTGAGACTACTAGAGAGAGGGTGAAGGGAGAAGATGTTTGGGGGAGTCAGAAGCCCTGGCATCTAGGAGGAAAAGCTTGTTATGTTTATAAGTCAAGCTTCAGAATAAGAATGACAGCATTATTTTATACAAAACAATATATTTACAAAGTTTATCCGTTTTAACTTTACTCTTCTACTTCTCTCCTTTGAGAATTCCTAAGGTATATACTTTCCCCTTTCCCATTTGTTTGTCTTACTTAGTATTTCTCTCATACATGAAAAATATTCTCTTCACCTTTTTCTTTCTTCTGCATTGTTAAGTTAGATGATGGTTGGTCTTTAATAGAGAAATTGTTAAAAATGGTATATTGATAATGATATCAAAACACATAGTAAGAGAATAATTTTCTCTTTATATTTTCCTCTTTCAGAGTCAATAAGAAATTATGATCTGACTTCACAGGTGCAACTGTCCTGTCTTGTCCATAAGACACTATGTCCATATGATACTTGACAAGCTCTGAGTCTTAAAATCACTTGCCACCTCTTCCAAAGATGGTCTTTCTTCCTTTGGAGAAGAGGTGTAATACTGACAGCCCATTGTGCCTGAACATTCCATTCACAGATGAAACATTTAAAGAAATATTTTTAATGATATCTCTGTGTTGCGAAACTGTGGTTTGTCTAAACTCTGTGTAGCTGTGAGAAGAAGAAGAGAGCAGTGTCTGGTCCTAAGGCTTCTGAGGCAGTGATGAAGGAGCAGTGCCTATTCAGGGCCTATTCAGTTAAATAGGGAAAAATTCATAAGAATTATAAATTCTTTTGAAGAAAAATAAAGGTAAAGCACAAAGAACCCCATTCCCAATGTTGAGTTTCCTCACTCGATGTGTGTACAGAGGTAGGAGTTTGGCCCTGCCTCAAATTGATGTGCCTCCCAAAGAGGTCTGTCCATTTCTGAATGAAGATGGAGGAGGCTAGAAAGGAGGTGGGGAGAGGAAACAGGGAATAAAGGAGAGGAGGGAAGGATAAGCAGTATTTGGTATGTAAATATGTAAAATAAATGATAAAGTAAGTAAATAAATTTTAAAAGAGAATAAATTTTGATAGACAGCAGAAACTATTTTAGAGATTACCTCAGCTAACGTTATTGTTGCAGGAGAGCGTGTTTCGAAGATCTATTTTGTGTCCTATGAGACAGGAAGTACACATTTTGTCTATCATCTAATATCTTATCTCATTAGTTTTTGGAATAATCACTAAATCCTTACTCACACAATTTTTCTTATCTTGAAATTTTCTTTCATGAATATCAAAGGACTTTACACGTCTTAAAAAAACACACATTCTGAATTTAACAGAATCCATCAAATTATATACAGTTTTTGAACATGCAAAAAATATCAGTGACAATTGTCTAACAGCTCTAAAATTTATACCTAGGTCAATTTTTCTGAACATTATCTTAATATGTTATTGACATGGATGAAATTCTCAAATAATCAATCAAAACATTATATTTAAACAAAACACTTAAGTTTTGATTTGACAATGAGAGAGGCTATCAAGTAGGAAGAATGGTTATAAAAAGAAACATTGCATTTATCTACTCCATAGGAAACATTAGCAATGTGTAAATACAAAAGCCTTCAGTCTTCAAGACACAGAGGTCATGGCAGGTAATAGGTAGTCTCTTATCTGTCCTGATAGAGAAGTGGCTTCCTCATGTGAGGTATACCCTTTGCAACATTTGACTCACAGTATGCCTATGTACATTTTCTGACACACAAAAAAGTTACTGATGCTTGGAACCCTCTTTAGAAAACCAATCTAGAGTCAATTACATGCTTTTGATGCAGAAAACATGCAGACAAGGCCTTAGACCTTACCTGTTAAGTAGTGGTTTAAACCTAAAGTATAGCACATTACTACTGAAAAGGGAGAGGAACAGGATGCACCAAAGAACATAATCAAATATCATAGAGTCTTCATCCAATAACTGATGGAAGCAGTTTCTGGGTGTGTGTATGGGGGGGGGCAGGTTCTAGCTTCTCTGGGGTTGTGAATTGGAGGCTGATTTCCTTTGCTTTATGTCTGATATTCACTTATGAATGAGTGCGTTTTTGTCTTTCTGGATCTGGGTTACCTCATTCAAGATGGCTTTTTCTAGTTCTGTTCATTTGCCTGCAAATTTCAAGATGACTTGATTTTTACCACTGAGTAGTACTCCATTGTGTAAATGTGCTAAATTTTCTTTATCCATTCTTCAGTTGAGGGCCATCTAGGTTGTTTCCAGGTTCTAGCTATTATGAATAATGCTGCCATGAATATAGTTGAGCAAATGTCCTTGTGATGTGTGTGTGTGCCTCTTTGGGGTATATGCCCAAAAGTGGTATTGCTGGGTCTTGAGGTAGATTGATTCCTAATTGTCTGGGATCTGAGGAATTGAATCATTGATTTCCAAAGTGGCTGTATAAGTTTATATTCTCACCATTAATGGAGGAGTGTTCCCCTTTCTCCACATCCTCTCCAACATAAGCTGTCATCAGTGCTTTTGATCTTAGTCATTCTGATTGATGTAAGACAGTATATCAGAGTTGTTTTGATTTGCGTTTCTCTGCAGGCTGAGAATGCTGAGAGTTTCCTTAAGGGTCTTTCAGATATCTGAGAATCTCCTGTTGAGAATTCTGTTTGACTATTTTTTTTTAAAAAAAAGAGAGAAAGAAAGGTTGTGAAATTGGAAGGATGTGGAGGTGGGTGAATCTGGTAGTATTTTGGGAAGCGAAATCAAAATATGATTTATAAAAAAGTTTTCAATAAAAATTTAAAAAATAGCAAAATACTAGTGAAGACATTATACAATTGCACACTGGAATTTTCACTATATTTGTAATCATATAAAACTTGCCACATAATCATATAAAACCAGGATAGCCTGTGGTAACTCTAACTGCTATGTAAAACAAAGTTTATTTAACTTCAAATTAAGCTTGCATGTTCCAAACTGTTGTGTACATTACAGTTTCTAAAGAAAGAATGTTTAAGGACATGTTGGCTATAGTCTGCTCAGTTATTTACCAGGCTGAAAACAAGGTGATAACAAATGTTTGATGACCAAGGTCAGTTTCCATGCTTATATAGCTATTATTAGAATTTGATTTCTTGTATTTAAAGGGAAAATATCCCCTTTTTTCTCTTTGTTTACACCCAGTGCCACTGTCTACCACTATATCTTTCAGATCTTAACCACATGCCTCTTTCCCTAAGCAAGCTGAAATTTCAACATCTTTAGTTCCTTGTTTTCAGGCCGTAAGAAAATTCCTCTTTTTAAATCTAACCTGATAGGGTCACCTACAACAATGATAATATCTTACAAGGATAATAGATTAGAAATTTAATCTCCAAGTAAAGTTTTCTCGATGTTTCATTATAAGGTATTCCCACTGAAAGAATTTTATTTACCATATTTGCAGGTTTTCTCTCCTCTCTCTCTCTCTCTCTCTCTCTCTCTCTTTCTCACACACACACACACACACACACACACAGAGAGAGAGAGAGAGAGAGAGAGAGAGAGAGAGAAAGGGAGAGAGAGAGGATCTTTGTGTGGTTTTGGAAGGATTCATATCTTACCCAGATGGAAATCATATCCAGTCTTTCCCAAATTCTTCTGCTTCATTTTATATTAAAATCCCCAATCTAAAATATATTTCAAAACACCATTATCTTTTCAACTAAAAGACCAAAATCAAATCTAAATATCAACTGAGAATCAAAAATCTCTCTGTGAAGTTTCTTCCGGCAACTGATGGGAGCAAATGCAGAAACCCATAGTCAAACATTAGGCAGAGTCAGTCCAAATTGGAGATCTCTGTCAGATCAATTCCTTTGGTGCTCAGGAAATCCTGGGTAAGAGGGTTAAGAATGATTGTAGGAGGGGCTGGAGAGATGGCTCAGAGGTTAAGAGCACTGCCTGCTCTTCCAAAGGTCCTGAGTTCAATTCCCAGCAACCACATGGTGGCTCACAACCATCTGTAATGGGGTCTGGTGCCCTCTTCTGGCCTGCAGGCATACACACAGACAGAATATTGTATACTTAATAAATAAATAAGTATAAAAAAAAAAAAAAAAAAGAATGATTGTAGGAGCCAGAAGTGTGGAGGACACTAGGGAAATAAGGGTAACTAAATAAGGTTCATACAGGCTCCCAGAGACCTACGTGTCAATCACAGAGACTGCATTGGTATGCACCAGATCCTCTGCTCATATGTCATGTTAGTTAGCTTGGTGATTTGTGGGACTCCTAAACAGTGAGAATAAGGGTGTCTCTGACTCTTGGGACTCTCTTTCTCTTACTCATCTGCCTCGTCTATCCTTGATATGATGGTTTGTGCCTAGGTTTATTCTATCTTGTTACGCAGGATGAGCACGGTAGATTTCCCTTGGAGACTTGCTCTTTTCTGAAGGGAGAAGGAGGAGGGTGGATCTTAAAGAGAGAGTAGATAGGGGTGTGGGACATAGAGAAGTGGAGGGAGGAGAAACTAAGCTCAGGATGTATTGAAAACAAAATAAGTAGGTAAAGAAGAATAAAGATAGAAGACCTTCGTCTTCCCGCAGGGCAGAGAATTTGGACTGCTCTTCAGTATCGAGAAGGAGGGGGAATGGGGTGAGGGGAGGAGAAGAGGAGTGGGGATAGGGGGAGGGGAGTGGGGATAGGGGGCAATATTTGGGAGGAGGGGAGGGAAATGGGGAACGGGGAGCAGGTGGAAATTTTAATTAAAAAAGAATAAAAATAAAAATAAAAAAAAGAAGAATAAAGAAAAGAAAAATTTCTCTCTGCAATTATACCATTTTTATTTATCTGTGGATGACATGTGGAATATTTCATTAAGATGACAACTTGCTTCAGTTTTAAGGATAGCTCAAAGATGTCTATACACCATGTTAAATCCTCTGTCTTGTCATGTTAGGCCTATCACAATATTGGGTTGATTTGGAATTATTGTATCATGGATCTCAGTGACATCTGATATTTTTCCCAGGTGATATAATAGTGAGTGTGATAGCCGTATTTACAGTACATCCTTTAGTCAAAAGAAGAAGATTCTGCCAAGAAGCATCTCAGAAGGTAAGATTTTGGAGGTCTACAGGCTGCTATAAAAAAATTCCATAATTTACCTGAGATTACCTATATTTGAAGCAAAGTAGGCAGAGGAGACGAACATATTTCTTATTTTTAGGCTGTTCGTATTTCAAATGATGTCAATAATGATTGAGAATTATATGACAGAGCCTGAGAAGGATGAGGTCACATCAAATGTATAACGAGAGAGATTAGAGCCTCACATACCCTCAAAACACATATGCATGGGAAATATCAAAGAGGAAATGAACAGTGACAGGCTACACCAACTATTTCACTCAATATTTGAAGAAAAATTGGGTGTTTATGACAAATATATAGGAAGGATTAATAGTACTTAAAAAAGAAAAAAGTAAAAAGTATCAATTTATTCTTTGTGACTTGCATGAATTTCTCTAAAACATGAGAGCAAGATATTTTGTAGATGAAACTTACCGCACAACCCAAGTCTGTGTACAGACAAAAATTTTGAAGTGTGGTGGAGCATTAATATGAAGAAAGCTTGGTACTAACTTTTCACTTACATGGTCCCAGCTTTATTCTCGGCAAGTTTGATACTTCCATGCAGACAGCAGCTGGTATACTCCTTACAAATCCTCTGTTACTTTTTTACTGTAAAGATTCCAGAGAACTGAAGGCATCAACACAAAGTTGGCACTAATGTTTGAAGGCTTTTAAGGTATCTCACAATGGACTTTTTCTTATTTCCAGACAAGAAATGAATTAAAAGTCACAACAAAACTCAGATAGAGATTCACTATTAACAATATTCTTACCTGCTAGTATAGCTATTTACATTTTGGTGTAAACACAATGCATTTTAAGACAATGCTGTCATACTAGGTTTTGTGTAAGTGTGTACTTGAAAGAACAAACTTCTGTCTAATTTTGATTATTGAATCTAATTTATAGGATAAACTGCCAAAGGTTTGCTCCTTCCTGTTTGATTCTTTTTGCACAGAGCAGAGCACCTAGTCTAGAAGTAAAAACATACAAGCTAAAACAACAACACGTGAGTATTTTCCAAAAAAAAAAATATTGTAAGCTTTGAACAGTGAAAAATAATATAGATATTTCCCAGTGCATGAAATTCCTGTGGTATTCAGACCTAAATGTACTCTGGAGTGTTAATGGCAGACATCTTTTGGTATTCTTGAGCTGACAGTGAAACTGAAAATGATATTGATACTAAATGGACATTGAAGTCTAAAATATTTATTTGGTGGCTCTTAATGGATCCAAAAAACATACTTTCCCCTGCTCTAGCCTAGAGAATAAACCATCCATCATATATTTCAAGTTGTCACACCTCAATCCTTTTTAAATCCTATTTTCTGAAAGGTTTCTTTAATGACATAAAAAATTTCAATCCCTTCCAATTAAGGTCCTTCTTTTAGAGTGAATAGTCGGCTTTCATTGCTGGCAACAGAAAGCACATTAACTATTATAATTATCTAATGATTTAGTCCAAGAAATCCATTAGCCTTGTATAATTACAGAATTGAATTGACCATTTCAAGTAAACATACCAGTGATTTGTAAAACCAAACAAACCAAAGTTTAAAGATGTCCAACACAGTGAAAGATAGAAAATATGCTGCAATTTGTCTCAATGATAACTGAAGTTGTTAATGGAGAAGAGATCAGGAACTACTTCCATCTGTATAAAATTGATGGCTTCTAGGCATCTCATGTGGGAAGTTCCTCTGTGAATGACTTCTGACTGAGCTGCAGAGAGGATTGTGCGCACATGGCATAGACTCCTGCTCTAGAAGCTGAGTAATGTAGAAAAGTTACTGCTTTCAGATTTGCTATATTTACCAGGTATATATTAGCAGGGCTCATTATTCTTATTTTCCCCCTCCCCTCTGGTTTTACTTTTGTTACCATTAACTTGTAATCAAGGGCTACCACTGACTTAGATTCATGTCTACAACCTTCAGTATAATTGTTAATTGCATTTATTAATTATAAGACCCATCAGCCAGTTTCAAAGACTGATACTGTTCACAAAGAAACCAACTGACTTTGTATATAAACAATATTATGTTCATTTGACCAAATGTCAAGTAAAGAATATGTCAAAAATAAATTTTGCAGCTTCTCAATTCCATATATTAAAGTCACTCAGGAGTTTGTTTACGTTTAGAGTTTAAAGACATTAGTGGGGAATCATTTTAGTATTTGCAGGCATAAAATATTTCGTTACTGGATTTATTGTTCACATTTCTGTTTAGAATATATGGGAATTATTTCACATACTGAAGAAATCCTTGGCATTAATGCTTTATTCAGGCAGGCATTGACAAGAGCTACCATTAGAAGAGAAATGATCATACTTATGTAATAATTAACCCCATTTCAATGTGTGAGTGCAGAAAATCTGAATTTCTCATTTCATGTTACATTTCTTCTTTCCATCGGAGATGTGTGCACAGAGAAAAACGATGTCTTTATAGTGTACAATTCACTTGAAATTGGGTTGGTGACATGCTACTTGCACTCATATTAATCCTTTTCCTGTTACTGATAAGTACATGGATCCTTTTAGATTGCTGCTGTTTGTGACAATCTTGGGCTAAAGTTGAAAATTTACTGCAAAGTAAGGAATGGATACCCATGAGTAAAGTCAGGAAATCGAGAGAGGAGATTAGTGGCGGCTCAGACATGCTCCACGCTGCCGCATTCATTTCTTTGAGCCCAAGGTGAAACTAAGAACTTTGAAAGCAGTTTAGAATAATTTGTCATTACAGAATGGAAATACACTAATAGTGCAGATTTTTATTGTGTTTAGTTAAGCCAAAAATAGTTAGAAAATTAATCTGTTTGGAATTTAAATTTAACGATGAAATATCAAAAACTAATGTTGACATTGTTTCTATACCTACTTAACATAATGCGTATACATTTTAAACTATGTCCAATGAAGTAATAGAATATTCAACTAGAGATATGCATGTTTTTATCTGTGTGAGTATACTATTGAAATAATTTTAGTTCTTATATCTCTTGTTAAAATTCACTAAATATTGGTCATTGTACCCATGATGGGACTTCTCACATTAATAACTGATTAGCTTGAAGACTGATGAACTCAAAACAATTAATCAGTTTATAGACTATAAGCTAAACCATTAAACACTAAGTAGATATTCACTACAAATTATGATTTTGTCTTTTGTTTTCCTTGACAAAAATGACAGACTTGTTCTGTCTAATGTTGAAATATAGAGCTACATTAAAATTTTGTCATTACACAAACTAGCTATTTCTGATCTTCTTTTATGATTCTGTTTTTAAAGATTTTGCTTTTTCTTAAGATCATAGTATTTTCATCAATATTAATGAGTTGTTTATTAAGCCCACATTAAATTTGATGAATATATATGCACATTTTGTTGTCAGCTGGATATTTGTGAAGGTGAACTGGCGGCTCCTCAGCCAACAGCGTATAATGAAAGGCATGCCTTCTTATTTAGTTAACGTTCATCTTATCTCACCTTGCAGTGCTATGGTAGCATACATTTAACCCAAATGCACTTATTTCCCATTCCTTTAACTTCTTTTTCAAATGATCTCATTAAAGTCTCTTAAAATTAAATTTCATAAACAGTAAGATGTTCTTAAAATGATGAGTCAGCTTTCATTTCAGTGAGTGTATTTGAAAAATACATCATTTGATACCCAAACTCAATTGAAATGCTTAAATTTTTGCTTCATGTTATCTTTTCTAGAAATATATTGTTCTTTTATACCTTAAATTACATAAAGCAATGAAGGATAACCAATTCTGATAGTGGGTGTCAAGTAGCAAATTTCAATCAGCTAGAAATTTTCTCTGTGTCCCTGCTCCATCTGCTAAGGTTTGTTGCCAATGTGATATGCTTCATCAATTGTTTTTTTTTACCCTATAGGTATACTCTGTCATATCTTGGTTTGTTACCTGTATGCGTATTCCATCTTCTGGTTTGTATGTCAGCCCACCTATATCCACAATCTAAGGTGAAATACCCTATCTTTTTGAAACAGCTCCTCATCGTGTATTCTTTTAATGGATGTGCTTATAGGTTATATTTATCTTTAAATAAAAAGCCCAAAGAAAATAGATTCTGATTTCCCCAATCTCAGAAGGAAAAATAAAGGCATTAGAACAAT
Organism: Chionomys nivalis; assembly: GCF_950005125.1. NCBI lineage: Eukaryota > Metazoa > Chordata > Mammalia > Rodentia > Cricetidae > Chionomys > Chionomys nivalis. The sequence continues at coordinate 30,855,199 of NC_080101.1, forward strand.
CTCAGTCAATTTTATGCTCTACCTCAAACTTACACTTTGATACAAGAGCAAAAGCTAAACCAGAAGATTATTCACAGCAACTGTGACATCCAGGCAGACCAAACCTTCAAAACATCACTTTCCCTTTTAGACCTCCAGTGCTCCGTTGACTGGAACATCTTAGCTCAACTTTCTAACTCTCACGTCAGTCTCACTTCAATTTTTATTACAAGTTTGTACTTTGCCAAGTTGAGTTGAGTCAGTTTCCTCTGCTTTCAAGCTAAGAACACATTTAATCTGTCTCTTCAAACAGTTTTTCCACAGTAACTTGATCTTTAAAACATACATCCTAGCAACTAGTAGTTGGTAAAGATAATAAGAGCAAAGTTAGAGGTGTTTCCTGTTGATTTCCTTCTGTGTTACTAAGAGATTCTGAGCCGCAAATTATTTCCCTCAACCTAACCATTTGAATTGTTTGCTTTCTCCATTAAAAAAAAAAAAGGAAATTTGAGATGTAAAGTTTGGTTACTTGTGTAACACTCTAGTAAATTCTAAACCAAAAGGTTCTCTGGGTGCAGGAATCTTATTTGCTGCAATTCCTGCCATATGTCATGTGCCTGCACAGGCTTGCCTTTATGTCATAGTCAAAAAACAAATATGTTTTGAGAAATTAAGGATTATTAAATATAGTCACTAAATATTCCCTACCATAAATCGCATTGTTTTTCATTTAGAATAAAGCCACAATTATGCTGAACCCACATATCTCATAAAGTATTGGTTATGTTAATGACATACCAAATTTTCCTAGAATTCAATGACAGCTAACTAATATCTAGTCTTCATATCTCAATTGTTTGTCACAAATACTTGTTCAGTTATTATTTGTTCTAATAGAATAAGAGATAGTTTAGTCCGGGGCCATTATATGAGATCATGGTCCAGGAATACGGATTCAGGCAATACTCTCTTCTGTGCTTCAGTGTGAAAGCAGCTTTATGAGGTTTTTATAGTTTTACAGAACAAAGAGAACAATGAACCAAAGCAAATTTAAAATACATTAGCATGGACATCAGATGGAGTTACAGTGTGATAGCTGAAACATTTTATAGGCCAAAGATGCTATCCAATGATATTCTTAGGTTTTGGGTTGGTGGGAAATAGTGGTTTGCTAAGTTAAGAGATTCAAAATGTTTCTAATATATTAATCACAAGATGTGAGTTCCAGCACAAAGGTGGACAAGGAATGCCTGTTCTGGGTTTCTGGAAGTACCTCAAGATAGGGTAATTATCTGGACCTGTAACATTCCACCTCCCTACAGTTCTACCCACTCAAGTGTTTGCATACAGGGCTTCTTCCCAGCAGCTCTCATTCACAGTGCGGGTCAAGCATCACATTCTGTACACTCCAGGGTCATATATTATTTAGAAAGTATTATAGGTTCCTTTGTAGCTAGCATGGTCCTAACATGGTACGAGACAGCCTGTCTGGGACTATTGTCTGAAAGTGAGTGCTTTAGATAACTGTGAGAAAAGAGTGACAATCACAGGTGGATAATTACTGGAGGCAAAATATACATGATGTGTGATGATATTAGTGATGATTTACAAGCAGTGTAATGATAAATAGAAACAAAAGGATATACTGTAACAAATGCTCTCATGATGCCATTGGGTGGGATCGTAAGAGGGAAGTTTAGAACGGCCCAGCATTCCAGTCTGTGCTATACACAGTAAAGCAGAAAGCAGTTCTGAAAGAGTATTTGCGATCATTGCAACACATTTTCACATCACCAAACTCCCTTGGTTTCCTACATGAAGAGTAAATTCAAGTATTACCCACTTAGCAGTGGGCCCCACATGTCAGTATTACACCAGCCCACCCACAGGGAATCATACTGTACATATTACCTTTGATTTGATTCATGAAGTATTTATTTCCTCTCCAATTAAACTATTAGAAGAATGTAGTGGTTTTAAAAAATTATCTGTGTAGTTGGTCATATTCCGAAGGAAAGAAAATGTATACAATATCAACATATTTAACACAATTTTAAATAAATGTATTATCTGTTATGAATACTGTGTCTTCCTGAATGATTTAGATCTCTTTATCTATACAGTTATTATTGACGTAGCTGAATATGATTTCAGGTAATATTCTAGTTTTGGTTTTGTGGTGTATTCTATACTGGTCAGCCTATATACCAATTGACAAAAAGAAAAGATAAAGAAAATATGTTAAGCCGGGCGATGGTGGCGCACGCCTTTAATCCCAGCACTCGGGAGGCAGAGGCAGGCGGATCTCTGAGAGTTCGAGACCAGCCTGGTCTACAGAGCTAGTTCCAGGACAGGCTCCAAAGCCACAGAGAAACCCTGTCTCGAAAAACCAAAAAAAAAAAAAAAATTATTTCATTAATGAAAAATGAAACTATATAAAATTGGAAATCATCATGCTGGGCAAAGTATATCAGACATTTTCTGATATGATAAATTTGCTTTCAAATCAGGGTCTCCTAATTTAAACATTTGAAGAATCTCCTAACCTACTCTGACAACTGCTTTGATCCATAGCTATGAGTTTCAATTGTTATTCAATCTTTATTTTGTGGTGATGCATTTAAAAGTGTCTGAATAATGTCTTCTTAATCTGTCTAGTTGATTAAACTAGTGGTTTCATTACCAAGGAATGCTTTTGTCTTCCTAGTTGGCTTTAATTCTTTGTTATAGAAATAGTGCCAGGGTTCAGGGCTCATTTATTAGATGTGGCCATTGGTTTTAGTTTTGCACCATACTGTTAGGCTCACCTACATCTGGATGTTTAATTTAATGTGCTGACAATTCAGCGAGGACATGTCACTTCTGCCAAGCCTATAAACCAGTGACTTTATAATGCATTCGTCATTTCACGGCCCAGCAGGCAAGATGCATTATACATCTTAGATTTTTCTGCCCGCACACTTGCAATACAGCCTTCAGCGTAGAGACTGTGGTGAGTTCTCACATGATCTCTAAACACTGTCTTATTCTGTGCGCTGTCACTTCCAGCAATTCCTCCGCGCTAATCTGCCTTCTTACCTCCCTACCTCAGAAATTCAAGTCCATGAAGAGGTGAAAATAATTCTCATGGGTCACAAATTCCGATGTCTTTTAAATAATTGTTATTTTTGTCTAAGTTGCATTGCCTAAACAGAGTTCTCCCATATATTTAGTTGAGTACACTATTTTCTGACACTTTTGAGATATCACATCTACCGCCTGTCACTATGTCACTCCTAGAAGCAGAAAACTTCCGTGTGCTGCTCTAAAATGTATGCATCAGTTGCACAAAATTGAAACATTTTGCATAACTTTTCATCGGAAAATAGGCTTTGACTCCACCAGAATTCCTTAGTAAAAAGCTTTAGCCCATTAACATCTGATTTGTATGTTTTGAACTAAATGAATAATTCATAGCTATTTATTACTACTGCTTTCCAAACTTTATCAACACTACATTCTTAATTTAGTTGAATATGAAAAGCATAGCCTAAAGGACAAAAATAATAATTTGTTTACATTGGAGGACCTAATGGTCCTTCTCTAAATGTAGTTCATTAAAAATTAAACACAGGGGCTGGAGAGAAGGCTCTGCAGTCAGGAACACAGGTTAGATTCCCAGCACCCATAGGGCTGCTTTCAACCATTTGAAAATCAGTTTTCTCCTAGGGCTTCCCCCAGGCAATAAGCAGGCATGTGATACATGGCTACCCATACATGCTAAATATGAAAAAGCATTAAAAGAAACAAAAGGAAGCATAATTTAGAGGAATAAGAAAGAAGTGGTAATTGGAGAGTTGGCTTAGCAGATAAGAACACTTACTGTTGTTTTAGGGACACACAACAGCCTGTACTTTCATTTCAGGAAGATCCAGTACCTTGAGCGTCTACAGGCCCCTGCTTTCTCGTGCATTTGCTCCACTAACAAACACAGATAAGCAAGATTTAACAAAATCAAAATATGTTTAAAAGCAGAAAGGAAAGGGTATTCTTTTATTCTGTTTTGTTTCAAGAAAGTTTTCTGGAAAAATATTAATGCGATGAACCACCATTTGATTGTCTTAATGTAAATCATATGATCAAATTGAATATAACATTCTGGTTTTAAAAAATCAATTTAAGATGTTCTTTAAAAATCATTGTGAAGAAAGATTCAACTTTGTTTTATGCTCTTTGCATTTATTGAATCAGTACCTTCAGGTAATTTCAGATAACTTTCCTATTCAAACCACCCTGACAACACACTTTATGTCCACTTCTATATTTACAGATATGCTGAGAGAAGTGTCTATATTGGGAGAATCCAGCTTTAGTGTTCTGCCTGAATCCAATTGGATGTACTACCTTATGACTTTTCTTCTCAAAAAGTCTCATGATGTAGAACTTTTCCTAACAGTAAATCTCTTCACTTACATTACCAAAATTCCTCCTTTTGGTGAATTACAGCTGATGGATTTTTGGTACATGAAACGGATTGTTTATAGGACAATTTCTAAAAATTTTTAAGTGACTTTGAAATCAGGCAAAAGAGTTGAAAAATTTGTTGTGTAAATGTGGTTTTGGAGCCTGTCCTGGAACTAGCTCTTGTAGACCAGGTTGGTCTTGAACTCACAGAGATCCGCCTGCCTCTGCCTCCCGAGTGCTGGGATTAAAGGCGTGCGCCACCACCGCCCGGCCTTTTTGTCACTTTTTAAAAAGTATTTATTTCTTAATTTTATTTATATGTGTACTTGAATAAGTTATTATCACAATTTGCATGTAAGTACCCAAGGAGAATATAGGATACTTGGATCCCTGGAACTGAAGATATGCATGGTTGTGAGTCACCCAGTGTACTCATAAGCTTTTCTCTGTCTTCCTGGTTCCACTGGACTCGTTTCTCTGCTGCCCAAAGTTCCTCAAAGCTACTTATTAAAAAATCTTTATGAGTCTTAATTATAATTGCTGAGATTATTAGAAATGGGTTAATCTCTTTATCACCATGTGCCCTGTGATTTACTGGTCATACTCTGACATCTTACTCCTCTGGAGGCTACTTATATCCCTCTGATTCTGTCTTCTTTCTCCCGCTCTCTGCTTGGATTTTCAGTCTAGCTATATTTTGTCTCACGGTAGGTCAAAGCAGGCTTTTGTTTTTAATGAACCAATGGTAGTAAAACATACCCACAGCATATAAAGCAGCATCCACATCAACCCACCTGGTGTTGGTGCTCTTAACTGAACCCCAGTGCTCTGCAAGAGCTGGTGTCTTAACTAATGAACTCTTTTTATAGCTCTTTTGACTTTTAGTAAAGCCTAAAATTTATGAGCTTTCTTCAATCCATGTGTCTTCACTCTAGAATCAACTTAATAGGATTTGAATTAATATTCAGCATTTCACTGTGGATCCAGTATTCATTGTCAGATAGATTATACAGTTGAAAATGTACACTAATTTTTATTGAATTAAAAATTCCTGACTTGGACACTGAAGGAATGAAGAAAGGAAACAGATGGACACTGGGACAGCAAGCTAGGATCTTGTGGCCTCGGCTCAGAAGAAAAAAAGTTTCAGGACCCTGGAAGGTCAGCAAGTTGAACAGAAAGGTAGGGTAGTTGTATAGAGCTGAATAAGAAGGTAGGTTTAATACAAACAGTACAAATAAAAGGCAGGATTTGTAGTATTGTTAAAGAGAAAAGTAGCTAATGTAAGTAGAAGTCTTAGTATGGGAACAATCTTCAGGCCTTAAATTTTCATAAGAAATATTATGGTAGCTTTCCGTACATTGGTGGATGAATCTAATCAGAAAATAGTTGGATATTCCCATAACATTCACGGCACTACTATATAGTAAGCATGTCTTGCCCAGGTAGTCATTATTGTAGCATGTCATCCTCACATATGGAAATGATTGTTGATTATGTTTCTTCTCCAGTAGCAAAAATATCACTTTCAAACACTAGAAAAGCTAGTGATGACAGTTCTAAGCCAGTATCAGCTTGACTTCTTCATGGCTTGTTACTTGAGTTTGCAGTTATGTAGTACCTCCAACATTTAGGGCCTGACCAAATATTCTGGTGGAAAACTAAGAGCAATGGCAGTAGCTATTAATGGTTGGGAAATCAGTGGGACCTCAATGACCTGGATCTTGGAAAGAGTTTACCCATGCTAGGCATTTGGGCTTTAATTTGATCACCTAGGAAGACTAGAGGAGGCATCACTAGCCTACCATTAGAGAATAAATCTGCTTAAACATTTTTATGCATGTATATGGATTTAATTTAGAAAGCTTCCTTAGTTGTAGGTTTCCATTTCAAAAGTATTTGCTAGACACACACACAAAGGTGACTCTCTCTCCCCATTCTCTCTTTCTCTCTCTCTCTCCTTCCCTGCTCCAGCCTTTCCTTCTGTTCCTCTCTTAATACTTTCACATTCTACTACTCTCCTTTGCCTGGTTTTATATTGCCTAGAGAAATGGAGAAAAATTGAAAGTATTGGCTTTAATTTCCATTTTTCAAATAATTTTTACAAAATCAAGCCTGAAACTACTTGCCTACTTTGGTAACATAATTTGAAACAATTGTCCAGGGAATACTTAGAAACCATTAAGTTTTGACGCAGAGCTCATTTTCCAGCTTGCAGATAAATTTCTCCATTATCTGCTTGGCCATGGTTTCATTTCCTTATTGACATTTATATTCTTATTAAGCTATTTAATAAGACAAATACTTATATTAAAAGAAAATGAAAAAGAATGAATGACTCTAATTAAATTTACTGAAGTTTTTTTTTTTTTCTTTTTCTTTTTCCAATCACATGAACCACTTTAGCTTTGCACTACTTTGGAATAAAGTGGGAAATAACTCATTATATCATTACATTTACTCAAATTTATTCTTAAGAATAAATTTCATCATGAAAAACCTATTATCCTGCTGATTTATTAGGTCATGAATAAGTCAAGGATCCTTTACTTTTTAAGAGGGGTGAAATAGGTCTGTATTTGAAGTTTGCTAAAAAATACCAAATTCTTGCAATCTTATGATTTAGTAGCTGAACAAATAAGTTCTTTATATAAACTTCCTCAGAATAATATATCAAGCTAGCCTAGGTCAGAACCTTGATTAAATCAATACTTTTGTTTTCTATCAAAGCTCAGAAAAATCTTAGGTTTCTTTCAGACAACAAAAGCAAATGTCTCTACCAAATTAAGAGTATTCCTAATATGCCCATTTTAGAAAGAATGTATTTAAAGACTCTTAAATTCCTAAAGCTTCAAAGAGAGAGGATATGATAAAAAAAGACTAAGAATAAAAATTAATATTAATGTTGATACTGCAAAAAATAAACACTTCCAGCTCTTAAAATGTTATATAAGAAATAAAATATTTCTTATATTTGATAAGAGATATATAATAATAGATAATATTATATATAGATATTTAATAATCTATTAAGTGCTTTTCAAAGTTAACAGATAGGAATTGGCTTGTTAATACCTAACAAAACTAGATGATTTTCCCTTTAATTTTATTTTCTTTGTAAAAGGTTGCTTTAAGGTATTTCTGACTTTCCTTCTTACATAATATCTACCCCCTTTGAAGACAGTTAGCTACATTTCTACTTACACTGTACTGTGATTTATTTGATGTGATTATAGCAACATTGATGTAGATAGCCATTGTCATTAGGCAGAGAAACAAAAGAATTCAACTGTTCACTAAATCAAATAAATGAAGCAATCATCTAAAGAATGTTCTACTCCATACACATTGAATTAATTTTTTCTCAGCAGCACATATAACATTTTATAAGGTAGGTAATTTGTATATCCAAAAGGCTTCAATACTTTTGAAAACTGAAATCATATTGAGAGTCTTTCTTACTTACATACAATAAAACTAGACATTGTAAACAGATACTTTGCAATATATATATATATATGAATGAATCTACTTACATATGGACAATCACTGAAACAAGGGAGAAAATAAGAAATTTTTAATGATATGAGAAAAAAATAAAATATAGTCCTGCTTATTATGAAATGACAAAATAAGTACTAAGAGGCAAACATCTAGCAACTAATTAGTACATTAATAAACAAAAAATACCTGAAACTCACACCATAACCTTGTACCTAAGCAACAATAATTAATAAAAAACAAACAAAAACATTTTCAAAACTGACAGAAAAAACAATAAGAGAAATTTAGCAGAAATTTACAGATGAGAATTGTGCAGGGTTGTAAGTATGGATCTATTTGAATCCTTCTACATGCAATCAGACAATTTAAGCAATATAATTTGTTGAAGATGCTGCATTTTTTCCAATGTGTATCTGGCTTTTTGAAAAGTAAATAGTTGGTGCTCGAATATGTGTGGATTTATGTCTAGGTTTTCAGTAATCTATTAATCAATAAGTCTATATTTGTGCCAATAATGTGTTTTTATTACTAGAACTCTGTAGTATAACTATGTTCTCATATAATTAATTAAGTAATGTCCCCTTTGTTTCTATCTTACAGATCAATTTGAGGAGCATTGACATTTAACTCTTTGAGATTCTCGTAGAGTTCTGTAGTAAAACCCTCTGGCCATGGGCTTATCTTTGATTGGAAGACTTTTAATAAACACTTTTTTTTCAATGAGGCTTAATGAATCTGTTTAAATTATTGATCTGATCTTGATTTGACATTGGTAAGTGGTACCTTTCGACAAAATATTTTAGATTTTCAATTTGGTGGAGTACAGGATTTTAATGCCTTTATGCTGCATTGACTTTCCCTGGTGTTTGTTGTTTTGTCCCTATCTTCTCTAGTTTTCATAATTTGGATATTCTCTCTATACTTTTTAGTTAACTTGGATAAAGGTTTGTAAATCTTATTTTTTTTCAAAATAAAAACTCCTTGTTTCATTGTTCCTCTGTATTTTGTTTTTGTGTGTGTGTTTCTTTTTTTACTGATTTTTAACCCTAAGTTTAATGACATTTTGTGATCTATTCATTTTAAGTGTTGTTCCTTTTCATTCTAGAGCTTTTCAGGTATACTGTTAATTCACTAGCATGATATCTCCCTAATTTCTTTAGTATAGGCACTTAGTGCTATGAACTTGCCTTGTAACTGCCTTCATTATGTCTCATAAGCTTGGTAGATTTTGTATTAATTTACACTAAAATCTTTTGTAATTTCTGTCTTGATGTACTTTTTATTCAGTAGAATTATTTTCAGTTTCCATATGTTTTTAAGATTTCTGTTATTGACAACAAGTTTAATTGTGTTGGTTAAATAGAATGCAGGGTGCTATTTCAATTTTCTTGTTCCTGTGGAAATTGCTTTGTTTCCAAGTATGTGGTCATACTTCAGTTTTGGATAAATTTTAGGAGGTGCTACAAAGAATGTATATTTTTTAATTTGGGTGAAAGTTTATGTAAACATTTGTTAAATTCATTTTGTTTATGATGTCAATTATATCTAGGATTTCTCTTTTTTGTTTATCTCTGGATAACCTGTTTATTGGCAAGAGTAGGGTATTAGATTCTTTATCAGTGTGTGGGTGTCAACATGTGATTTAAGCTGTAATAGTGGTTTTTTGTTGTTGTTGAACTGGGGTGCCATTATTTTTGTGCATAGCTATTAAAATTGTATTGTCTTTGATGGATTTTTTTAATGAGTATCAAGTGTCCCTCTCTATCCATTCTAAATAGTTTTAGTTTGATGCCCATTTTTTTGTCAGACATTAAAATGACTACACAAAAGAGGTTTATAGTTCTATTTCCTTATATTACCTTTTCCATCCTTTTAATGGGGATGTTGTCTATCCTTGATGTTAAGGTGTGTTTTCTTGGACGCAACAAAAACATCATTTTTTTATCCATTCTGTTTTTCTGTATTCTTTTAAGTATTGGATCCATGATATTGAGAGAGATAAAAGAGCTGTGTTTGTTGATTCCAATTATTTTGCTTTTGTGGTGGTAATGGGGTTGTGTATATTCCTGTTTCTCTTATTTGGATTTGCTGTTCTGGAATTATTTATTCACAGTTTTTTCTTCCCTGTGGTTAATCTCTTCAGGTTAGAGTCAGGTCAAAGTCCTTATGAATCCCTGTGTTCTAAGGAGATATATGGCTCCATTTTGTCCCACCACTGAAGAATTTCTGCCTCCTTCACAAGTATCAACTGTACCTTGATAATATGAAAATCAGACCAAATTAAAAAGGGTTTGCTCTTACTGAAACTATCAATTTGGACTGACATGCCTTTTGAAAATATATTATTATTTAATGTTTTTATGCATGTGTATGCCAGCATGTATTTATGTGCACTACCTGTGTGAAAAAGCCCACAGAAGTCAGAAGAGGGTATAAGAGGGTGGAGTTACAGGGGATTGTGAACTACCACTTGCAACTCTTAATTACTGAGTCATATTTCTAGATCTTGATTTGGCCCCTTATATACTTGAAAACGAGAGTTATATCATATATGTATCAATTATAATATAGGACTTTCCTCAAGAAGCACTTCTTCCTATTATCTTCTTGCAAGCTTCAGCCAAAGAAGTGTTCCACAGATGTATTCTTTGAATTTGGTGAGTTTAGGACCAAAATATCATTCTATTATTATTCTATCTTTAATTCACTCTACAATGCATTGTACATCTTTGATTTTGCCTAATAAATGCGAAAAAATAAAAAAATAAGATACACAGAAGGAAAGTAATTCATGTTTTGTTGCATCTTCTCTCTGGAGAGTTTATTAATAAACTGTTATACAAGGTACAATTCATTTTAATGCTCCTGTAAATATGTATTGTCTTTTTAATATTTAAAGAGACACTTACCTTTGCAAAACCACCTTATTTTCAACATAAAAAACCAAGCAAAAGAGAAAGAGGAGATGATGTAGTAAATAGTGCAAGGTTTTAACAATGTTGAGATTGTTACATGATGCTTTCCACTCTTTCAAACCTCTAATGAAAGCTTAAATTTTATAAATGCATAAAAGTTTTCTTTATGTTTGCACTAAAGTTTTTGAAGTACTAAAAATCCCAGACTTATCCTTGATGAAAGGAATGACTTACCAAAAGAATGCCACCCCCAGTGTCAACTCTCAGGGGGCATCACAAGTCACAAACACCAACATGGTTCCCAGAAGCAGCACAGCATAGCATAGCCCACAGATATCAACATGGCTTTCAATGTCAACTACATACATCTGGAATTAACGAGAACCTAAATGTCTGGATACACCTGTAAGAGATTTTTCTGACTTATGTTATTTAAAATGGAAAGAACCGCTTCTGATCTGGAAGCTCTGAGTAGAGAAGATCCACCTTTATCTGGGCATATCTTCTACTCCCAGTCTATATAAAAGTAGTAGAGAAAAGAAATTTGTACTCTTTTCCTGCTTGCTCTTGTTCTCACTGCCAAGTCCATTCCTTCATTGGCATTTGCATCTATTTCTTTGATATTCTGGCATACACTGAAGATCAGCTGTTTCATACAGCTACATGGACTGAACAACTACTGGATTCCTGTACCTTACGGGGATAGACTGTTATAGCTAGATAGTTGTTGGACTAACTGGACCACAGCTTATTAGTCATTCTGATAAATTTCATAATTTATGCCTTTCTAGAGAGCCATAAATAATAGAGATTTTGGCAGCAGTTGTAGACTCTTATGAAAGCCAGTAAACAACTCTCCATCACAGCCTCTGAATTGGCTACTGACTCCAGGTTCCTGCCCTATTTGAGTTTATGTCTAGACTCCCTTCAGTGATAATGTGGAAGTGTAAGCCAAATAAACTCTTTCATCTCTGTGGTGGTTTGAATGTAACTGGCCCCCATAAGCTCATAGAGAGTGGCACTTTTATGAGGTGTGACTTAGCTAGAGTAGGTATGGCCTTGCAGGAAGTATGTCACTGTGAGGGCGAGCTTTGATGTCTTATATATGCCAGAGTCATGCCCAGTGAGATGCTCTGCCTCCTGCTGCCTGTATTTCAACATATAACAGCTCCTTCTCCAGCACCACATCTGCTTGTATGCCACCATCCTCCCTGCAATGATGATAATGAACTAAACCTGAAACTGTATATCATCACCTCAATTAAATATATTGCTTTAGAAGAATTGATATGGTGATGGTGTCTCTTCACAGCAATAAAAACCCTAAGTAAAATATTCTCCTAGTTGCTTTTGGTCATGGTGTTTCATCATATATGACAGATAATAATAAGAAATAGTCCCTAGTAACTGCTTGTAGAATTAAATAATATAATATTTAAAAGATCTATGAGAATTTTAGATAACAAGCCAAAAATGCATTTAATATCCCAGATAATATTGCTGTTTTTTATGACATTGCTAGTGCATAGCTGTTCTGTCCAGCGGGAATAGCTTTGCCTGTGATACATGTCATGTTGTCTGTATATCCTGACATGAGCTATTACCTTTTTTTGTTGAGTAACTCTCTTCTTTGTACAACTCTGAAAGTGTATGTCAGAACTTACTCTCAAGTCAACTCCTGCACATAGTGATATACACAATGGTTTCTATTTTCAAGTCCAAGAACACCATGACTCCAGTTAATTCATTTAACTTGACATATATTTCTGTATCTTCTTTCTCTAAAAGTAAGAGCCTGGAAAAATGACCACATGTGGTAATGAATTAAATGGATTTATTTCAGGAGCTATTGTTTTATTAAAGAGAACTATATTTCCCTGTCAGTGCTAAAAGACAGCCAAAGGAACAAACCAATCCTTATGTAATTTCTCTCATGACCAATAATAACTAGGCAGCAGATGACATGACACTCAAGTAATGGAAGCAGAGATAGAAAATTGACTTCAGCACAATACACAGCACATGCTGGTGGCACTCACATGATGCACTTAACACATCCAATATATACTCACGTATAGTTTCTTTTATATCCTGTTCGTTTGATTTACCATAGCAAAAAATAATATATACCAATTCAAATGTATTATTTAGTTATTATTTATAGTGAAACACAGAAACCAATATTTTAAATATGACATCAATGAACACCAAAGAAGAAAAGTGTGCTGGATAGTCTTATGTCAATATGATGTACAAACTATTTATTTAAAAGGAGGGAACCTCAACTAATACCTCCATGAGATACAGCTGTAAGGCATTTTCATAATTACTGGCTGATGGGTGACGGCACAGCCTACTGTTGGTGGGTCGTCCCCTAGGCTAGTATTCCTGAATTCCACAGGAAAGCATGCTGAGCAAGTCAAGGGAATCAGCCAGTAAGCAGCACCCTTCCAAGGGGTGCTGCGCATCAGCTTCTGCCTACAGGTTCTTGCCATGTTTTACTTTCTATCCTGACTTCCTTTGATGATCAACAGTGATGTGGTGTAAGCCAAATAAACTGTTTCCTCCCCAACTGGCGTTTTGGTTATGGTGTTTTGTCACAGCACTAGAAATCCTAAGACAGGAAGTAATACCTGAGAGCCAACAAACACTATCTATACATTCATTCTTCAATGTGAAGGAGAAAAAAAACAATTGAAAACCTACCTCGTTCTACTATATTTCCTTGCTTCTTTTGTTTTCAGATGTGCAAAGAAACTGACAAATGTTCTTGGCAATAGGATATAAATAAATGTAATGGGTGCCTGTTTTGTGTCATGGAAACAACTTACTACAATGGACTCACTCATTACTTTGCATTATTTCCCCCTCTCAAGAGGTAATGCAGAGAAACGTGTAGGTTTTTTTTTTTTTTTGGTTTTTCGAGACAGGGTTTCTCTGTGGCTTTGGAGCCTGTCCTGGAACTAGCTCTTGTAGACCAGGCTGGTCTCGAACTCACAGAAATCTGCCTGCCTCTGCCTCCCAAGTGTTGGGATTAAAGGTGTGCACCACCACCGCCCGGCAAACGTGTAGGTTTTATAGAAACGTGTTGGCTTTATAGAAAAGAGCAATGGCTTGAGGGAAGAAAAAAATGGAGAAAGATAAAAGATTAAATGACCTGGAGGAGCTAGATCAAAAACCCACTGGCCACTAATGTTCATCAGGATTTTCACGGAAGTTGTGGGTACATATACATAAAATGAGATAACATAATGACTGAAGGTGAAAATAGACTTAAAGACAAAGATAGAAAAGTAGGTTGATTAGATCAGTAAATAGTTAAATCAACCTTGTATGTTTTCTTCATAACAAAATACTTAAGTCATTTTATAATAGTTTATTTTGGCTCATATTTTAAAAAATTCAGTCTAGAAATATGTTTTTTATTAGTTTTAGTCCTAGAGAAATACTGAGCACCATGGCATGAGTGCACAGTGGGGCCATTGTTTACCCCATCATTAGGATTCAGAAATGAGAAATGAAAAGTGTCCCAAGGTTTTACATTTCATGTCACCTTCAGTGAAACCTAAATATGCCTTTATTTATTTATTTGCTCATTTATTAAACTTTTATTAAAATATAATTTTATTATTTTCCCTTTTCCATTTCCTCCATTCAGCCAATCCCAATGTCTCAAATTAATTTTGTTTCCAGAACTCTGTTATTAATTACCTTTTTCTTTGATTATTGTTAAGTTCACATAAGGATATAAAACCTATTTAGTCAATTATTGTTGTTTGTGTTTATTGTTTTTTCAGATGACATGTTTGTATTAGAAGAAGAATCAACAATAATAAAAAGGTAATTCTCCCATTTTTAGCTCTCATTGGTTGCTTATAGTTTTTTGTCCAGCCTTGGGACTCATGAACATTTTTCCTTTCAATATTACCATGTCTACTGATATTACCCTAATCCAAGTCTCCTTTTTATAGGAACTTAGAGATTTTTACAAAGCAGTCTTCTTAGTTTCTGGCTCTTAAAAATTTTCTGTTCCCTCTTCTGTGGTTTTAGCTGAGACCTAGATGCAGGAGTTAAATCACAAATGTATCTTTTGGGACTGGAATCCCCAGTGATCTCTTCATTGTGTCCACTTGTGTTTTATCATGGTGGCCTCTGCTATCTGTAAATATGAACTTCTCTGAGGAGGGATGATTATTACATTTAACTTTGGGTAAAAGAATAATATTTAGAGTGCATTTAAGAAGTATATTGTTCTAGCAAAGCAGTGGTAATTTTCTTCTAAGATTCATGACTTTGTTTTTTTTTTCTTAAAGCAAGCTTTATTTATTAAAACACAAATAAAATATCACTATACACATCTAACTAGCTGTATTAAAACACAAATAAAATATCACTATACACATCTAACCAGCTGCCGGGTGGCAAAGCTTCCTTCCATTGAACACATTGTCATTGGCACCATTCTATGCCAGAGCTGGACCAGCCGTCTCAGTGAGGGACTGGGCGGTTTAGAGATAGATTTCTGAGGTCCTTTGGTCTGTGTCTCAATTGCTGGAATCTGGTGTGAGAGCAGATCAAACAGTTTTCAGTGACTGGATGTTCCGACACAACTTTATGGATGAGAACAGACTGTGGGCCAGATTTCTTAATGAATCATAGTTTGCTACCACTTTGAATAAACACATCATGATTCATTTCTCGGCATTGCAAGTATCTCCAGTGATTAAGATGCTGACTAAAGACAGCACCAATAGGTTCTCTTAGGGAAAATAAAATCACAAATGGTGACGCTTGGTGTATTTTAAGTCAGAATCACATGGACTAAGTCTTAGACTATTTGGAAGAGAGATGAACGCTAGCCCTTCCTTATGACCTAATTATAGATTTCCATAAAGTCTCCAGGGTTTGGAGAGTTGACTCCGTGGTTAAGTACAATTGCTTGCAGCTGCCTGTAAGTCCAGCTCCAGGGGATTCTGGTTCCTCTTCTGGCCTCTACCGGCAACTGCACTCATCTGCACATACTTCACACAGACACACATGTACACACATAATTAAAAAAATAAATAGAATAAAATCTTAGTCTCTGTCTCCATTGTGCTACCTTTATAGGCAAATACTCATGATAAAACAGGCGCGAGAGTTCCCATAACCAGTCTGGAAGCTCCTTAATGTCCTTTTGCTCCACTCTGTCAGAGCATGGGTCACACCCCAAGAGAAAGGTGTGCCAGTGGCAGACAGGACAACATTCCCAAGCTGGACCCAGTGGACCCAGTGCTTTCTGCTCTGCATGGTGAAATCATACATACACACTGACCATCGGCTGCTCACAGACTCAGACTTTGTTATCCCCCCAAAGATACTTAGGTTTCTAACACCAGAAATGGTTTTCTTTCTGTCGAGTGGCCCTTAAGCCCAATTAAACAGCTGTTGGCTACCATAACAAACATGTGGGTATCTCTTACTGCACCCTAAATGATATTTTCTCATGCTGTCTCGGGTTATTGTTTTTGTTCACATGTTACTTCCTTTGGAAGTTTGAATATCGTTTTATGGTATCCTCAATCCCCTCCTCAAGGTCCTTTCAATAGCAGCAGATTAGAAGCCAAGATTCAAAGAATAGCATCTCTTTATTATTGTTTTTGTTGTTTGGTTGATTGATTGTTTGTTGTATATGCAGCTGTGGTCAGTCAGTGATTCTGTCACATCTAGAGATCTTCAGTTTAGATGAAAAGCAGTTTTACTCAGGGGTCAGCACCTGGCAGTTGATAAAGCTAATTGTGTGATGTGGGATTGCCCTCTGTATGCCCCTGAATTCCATTGGCTCATAAAGAAACTATCTTGGGCCAGGGCTGAGAATAGACATAGCTGGGGAAAACTAAAACGAATGCTGGGAGAAAGGAGGCAGAGGCAGAGAAAAGCCACGTAGCCCTGGTAGAGACAGACACCAGAACTTTATCTGGTAAGCCACAGCCTAGTGGCCTTGAACACCCCTCAAAAAATTATTTCACTCAATAGAGAGCAGGAACCAGTTTGGAAAGAACTATGCCCATATTCCCAAATATTGTTTATAAATATTTGTTTACATTTAAAGGGGATATGATATAGACATGAATAATTTGCATTGGTATGGATCTTGGTTTATTGATACAAAGTTAAGTATAATTGTGTTATACTGTGTATATGTATATTTATGTTCTTGATTAATGTATGGTGTTTGTATAGCTCCTTTAAAAATGTAATGTATAATTAAGAAATATAGGTTAATAGATAATCGTCTATAATAGTCAAGCTTGTTGTCATGTTAATTACATTTTCTGGATGGACAGATATGTATTTTAGATGGATAGGCATTCTTCAAACCCTTCAAAGATTACAGAATATAGCATTTAAAATGTTGACGAACTTAAGACTTTTCATGACAATGAGACACATCTGCTCCTGGCAGCACCAGTCCACTTCAAGAGGAAGATGAGAATCTAAGAGACTCCTTCTGGAGTTTGTTAGCCATTTGGGCAAGACACTGCTCTTGCCTGGACTGATGACCTGAACATGCAGGACCCACAAAGAAGTGACTGCTGAAGTTGACTAAAGAAGGTGAGACAGTCTTTTGGGGTTCCTGCTTCATGAAAGAGTCTGTCAGACATTCTGCAGGACACAGAATAAAAGCAACTGATGGAATTTATCATTACAAGGCAGAACAGATCTTCAAATTTCCTGCTTCATGAAAAAGTCTACAAGATACTTTGAGCCTATAGGCTGAAGATGGATGTCCCAACATTATAGAAAAACTTTGGGTGACTCTCCAGGCAGCATGATGTTGCTGTAAATTCTAGAGTTTTGGAAGTTGCTTACAATGCATTTCCAGTTTACTTAGGTAATATTATATCCTTCTGGAGTCTTTGATGGAGTTGAAGAATTTATAGTTATAGTTTTCCTTAGTTATAATAAAAGATAAAGTAGATATAAATATTGTAACAGTAAGTCTTTCTTGATACCAGTTTTGTTATATGTAATTTTACTATATAAAATTCCTTTTTATTTAAACAGAAAAGGGGAGGTGATGTGGGACTCCCCTCTGTATGCTGTGAATACCATTGGTTAATAAGAAAACTATCTTGAGCCTGCACAGAGCATAGAGGTAGGCAGGGAAAACTAAACGGAATGCTGGGAGAAAGGAGGCAGAGTCAGAGAGAAGCCATATAGTCCCTCTGGGACAGATGCCGGAACCTTATCCAGTAAGCCACAGCCTTGTGGCGATACACAGATTACTAGAAATGGATTATATTAAGTTGTAAAAGCTAGCCAATAAGAAGTTAGAGCTAAAAGGTCAAGCATTGATTTAATTAATACAGTTTCTTTGTGGTTATTTCGGGGCTGAACAGTCAGGAAACAAACAAGTGGCCTTCTTTACAACAATTGTGGGTGGACCAGCAGATCATAACAGTGATAATTCCAACAGTTTTTTTTTTATTGTTCAGGATTTTTCTAGAAGGTATTCTTTTTTCATGTGTTTCCATATGAAGTTTCTAGTTACAGTTGAACTAATTGGCATAGGAAAAGACTTTCAGAACTGGAACCTGGTAGGATAAACACTAAGACAAAAAAATTATCTAAGGGCTACTTAGATAGACCCTCCTCTGAAGTACTTTAACTGCTATGCCTTTATCATCAAACCTTTTTGTAAGCTTGAAGCAACTAATATGGTAGTCACCAAATGCCTCTCCTAGCAGTTAAAGTGACCTTGGGGGAAGTGGGGTAAGGCATGAGGGATGAGGAGTTAGATAAACAGACTGGTAGGGGGACAGATAGGAACCAGGATCATAGCTAGGTAATGAAGTTGGTGAATATCTAAGACACACAGCTTCTTTTTCACTCTCCAGACTTGAGACAAAAGCTTACATTTTAAAACTTAGGCTCTTTAGGCTTTTGTCTCCCACAAGCAAGCACCCTGTTGACATACTGCCAGCTCAAGGATTCGCCACTCACAGTTCTGGCCCAATCACACATCCTAGCTTTCTTCAAACCAGCTATCAATAAACTGGGGAAGGAAACCTTTGCAGAAGTTTTGAAACCCACAGTCTTCATGGAAAGACTGGATTTTTGGCTTTCTGAGGGCCCTCAGCTTTGCAGAGAGTGTTTTTCCTTGAATATCTAGGGGATATGTGTGAATCCTTATTCTCAATAAACAGTTTGTTTCATTTGTATTTCTGTGAATTTGAGGACAGCCTGCTGTACAGAGCAAGTTCCAGAAGAAAAGAAGAAGAAGAAGAAGGAGGAGGAGGAGGAGGAGGAGGAGGAGGAGGAGGAGGAGGAGGAGAAGGAGAAGAAGAAGAAGAAGAAGAAGAAGAAGAAGAAGAAGAAGAAGAAGAAGAAGAAGAAGAAGAAGAAGAAGAAGAAGAAGAAGAAGAAGAAGAAGAAGAAAGAGGAGTAGGAGAGGAGAGGAGAGGAGAGAGAGAGAGAGAGAGAGAGAGAGAGAGAGAGAGAGAGAGAGAGAGAAGGCGAGAGAAAGAGAATGAAAACAATTAATGAGCAGGACTCCACAAAACTAAAAATCGAAAGAGACAACCTACAGAATGGGGAAAAAGAAAAACTTTATCAGTTATACAACTGACTGGCAGTAACTTAATAAAAATCAAAAAAATAAAGCTAATTTGTGCACCCACCCACTGTGAGAGTGGGGCTGATCTATTGGGAGCTCACCAAGGACAGCTGAACTGGGACTGAATAAGCATGGGATAAAACCGGACTCTCTGGACATGGCAGACAATGAAGGCTAATGAGAAGCCCAGGACAATGGCACCAGGTTTCAATCCTACCTCAGGAACTGGCTTTGTGGGAGCCTAGCCTGTTTGGATGCTCACCTTCCTGGACCTGGATGGAGGAGGGAGGGCCTTGGACTTCCCACAGGGCAGGGAACCCTGACTGCTCTTTGGACTGGAGAGGGAGGGGTAGAGGATTTGGGGCAGGGGGAGAGGAGTGGGATTAGGGGGAGAAGAGTGGGAGGAGGAGGAGGGAAATGGGAGGTGGGGAGGAGGCAGAAATTGTTTCAACAAGAATAAATAAATAAATAAAGCTAAATGTAAAATATTTAAAAATGAGTATATAAATAAACAGAATTTCCCAACAATAAAACAAAATGTGACCAACGTTTAAAAATATTCAATATTCTTTGCTATCAGGGAAATGCAAATTAAAAGTACCTTGCGATTTTTGTCTTACTCAAAGAAGAATTGGCACAATTAATAAAACAAATGATTGCCAGGTGGTGGTGGAACACGACTTTAATCCCAGCACTCAGGAGACAGACGTAGGCAGATCTCTGTGAGTTCAAGGCCAGCCTGGTCTACAAGAACTAGTTCCAGGACAGGCTCCAAAAGCTACAGAAAAACCCTGTCTTGAAAACCAAAATAATAATAATAATAAAATAAAAATAAAACAAATGATTACTGATTCTGGTGAGGTTGTTGGGAAAGGAGAAAACTTAGTTATCTTTGATGAGAGTGAAATCTGGTACAGTCACTATGCAAACCAGTTGTAAACTTTCCCCAGAAGACTCAAAGTATAATTACAGACAAATATTGTGCGCAGTCTCTTTCCTAACTGCTCTAATGGTATTCACATGAGTCAAGCCCTCCTTTCTGTTTGATATTGGTGATTATGTCACATCATGAAATATGTAGGGGTTGTAGATATTTAAATCTTAACATAACAGGATCATGAAAAAGCACAGGAACCATTCTAAGCTAATAATGACTGAAATGTTGTATCATGAGTGTTACAAAAAGATATCATTATTTTATAAAACTTAATACACATGCAATTAATAAACAGTGCTTCACCTAGTTATAAATTTGAATCATTAGGCAATATCCACTGTAAGTACTTACTAAGCCAATCAAGCTAAGGTTTTACAAAATTATGAGAATTTCAATGTATTTTTTCCAGTAAAAAAGGTATAGTTTATTAACAAACTGATTCAAATAGAAAATTGCTATTCTATTTCACAGGCCAAATAAAATGGTTCTGGCCAAAGGTACTAACTTGTTGAATTAGTATTTGATATATATTAAAGGAAAAGAGAAGCATGCATCTGATTTTGCAACAAAATATACACATAATGTTTAGAAATCAGTTGGTAAATGTAATATAATTGATAGGTTACATCATAATCAAAACATAGTAACTAATTTACAATAATTATTAGTGAATAACAAGAAATTTATTTCTCTCAATATAATGTAATTTGAGCTTTATGATACTAAAGACATAGAACTTTATTAGATTTTGTAGTCACATTTTATCTCTGGAAACCTGATTTTCTTAGAATTATTTTCAGTTCCTATGGGGAAAAGGAATATGGACAGTGTATTACAGCATCATGGTTCCTGTATTGTCCTTGATAACATTTATTAGACCTTACTACTCCTGCTTCTATCTCTTCAGTTGACTCAAATAAATGGGAAATTTCACTAAAGAGGTGAAAATTGTTCACCTTGTTAAATTTCTCACTTCCAATGTCCAGAAAAATATCTGGGTCACATAAGTGTTCACACATAATTATTAACTAGAATTGAAAAAATATGTGTAAGTTATAAGCATACTTTTACATTTGAGGAAAAGAGCCCAGCATATGTTCTCATGTAGGAAATTGCAGTTATAAAATAAATCCTGCCGGTTGGAACTTTCAACCAAAGCAATTAGAATAGCATAAAATTACTGAAATTTCTGCACATGAATTGTCACTAACTTATCACCTCTCTTTGGTGAGCAGAAAATAGCAAAACCCATTCATCAATGATTTGGGGAGATTTTCATGCTAAACACATTACTGGTCTCATCTCTCTTGCTTCATCTAACTTTCAAATTTTATACCATTCTTATGTAGCTTATTGAAGAAAAATCTTAATAACTTTATAATTATTCTGAACAATAAAATTAATTATACAATAGCTGTCTAAAATTGATGTCTTAATATAAATAATTATTATAAACAAAGAGATGTTCCTTTTTACAATATTTTTTCAAAGACGGCCAAGTGTTAGCTCTATGATCATTGTTAATCAGTAGAATGCATGAAAGTAAATTTGTAGATCATTAAGAAATGTGCTCTATTTAAATCTCAAATTCAGATGTCATTAACTTCTTTTCCCTAAATAGAAGTCATAGTGTGACCTGTGTTTCTCATAATCAGGTTGGTACCCTCTTCCAATAATTTACTGTCATTTATTGATGTTTCATCACTTTGTCTTGCCCAAGTAGCAAACATCTAAAATTCACTTGATTTATTTCCATAGCAGTCTGTTAGTTTATGATAAACCTGCGGTTTATGTAGGTTTGATCTATAGACTTCTGTTTGAATGTAGAAAATTGAAACTCATTTTAGAAATTTAGGTTTAAACAGATGCAAAAATCCTGTGGTGAAACTAGAAGCTAACTTTTGGAATGGGCAGTATACTTGGAATTGGGATAGGCATTAATAGGAAATTTACAGTCCTGTTCAGAAATTTCAGTTTACTTATTTTATTATTGCTAGCTTTTGCAAAGTGGAAGTATTTATAAAATACCACAATCCTAAATTTATTTTAAAATTCTCCAACATTTGATCTGAACAGAAACACACATCTTCTGCCTTGAATAAGTTACTAATGTCTTCTGTCAACATTCCTGATATAGAAATATTGGTAACTCAAAACTTATAGAAATATTAAATAAAAGTTCAATAAAAAGTTTGAGAAAGAATGAGTATTCCTATGTTTTATACCTTTACTGGGCACTTTTTGTTCAAATCAGTATAGATTATAATACTTAATTTCAAATTTTATGTACATCTAATGGCCTAAATGCACTACTTTCTATACTTAAATGTTCTTTTAGTTCCTGCTCATAAAACAGACATTGCCTTACACTTAGAAGCCTGCTCACCCTTCTGAGAGTCTAGCGGTCAGAAGTAGCATGATTCACCAAAATTTGTTTATGTTAGTTTGTGTGTGTGTGTGTGTGTGTCCAAATAATCCAGAAGAGGGAGAAGAAGGCATAATATTACCCAGAGTAGAAATTATATATGATTTAGAACTGGACCTGAATCTTTAGGCCCATGTTTCATCACATTTTACTTGACATCTTATTTCTGTAATATTTTAAAAATCAATTTCATGTCAAGTGGTTAGTGCACTAATATCTCTTTTCACGAAAAAGTTAAAGAAAAGAAGAAAAAGGCCATTCATCTCTCTATAAATAGTTTATATAGTCCTTCTGAAATGTGAAGAATAATTAGGTGGAAGTCAGAAGATTAATTAGAATTCTGAAAAATGAAGAAATTTATAAGAGCAAATAAGTAAAACTCTTACAAAATGACATATGTAGGTTTGAGAAACAGTGCACTTTCTTCTTAACTTATTTAGATAAAATTATCAAAATATTGAATATAGGTTGTAGAGACTAGAAAAAAACTCAACAGATGCAGTGATATACAACCAAGGTGGAGAGCGTGAATTATATCCCTAGGAAGCATGTGGAAGGAGAAGAGAACTAACTCCTACAAGTTATTCTCTGAAATCTACATGTGCTCTATGGCATGTATATCTGCATACATGCATACACATGTACACAGATACAATGAATGAATAAAGATAATTGAGAATTTTAAATAGATAAGATGTAGTGTTACTAAAATATAAGGTAAAGCATAGCAAATAATAAAGATGTAGTGTTACTAAAATATAAGGTAAAGCATAGCAAATAATATTTAATTAACATATTGAAAAGAATTTATCGAAATTAGAGTTTATTTCCAATGGAAAAAAAACTAGAAATATAACATGCATGGCTCTCAAAAATTTTTTAAATCTAACTTTATCCAAAGTATAATAAACAAATGAAAGTTGCTCAAACAAGTGATATTTTCATATTAAATATAAACATCAAAGCATGGAATTCATGTATATGGTATAAATTATGATTTATATACACTAAGACTTAATTATCAACATGATAAGATACATAATTTGTGATTCTTGAACTTTAGCAATAATGTATTTAAGTAATTCCTTTTCAAAATTTGAACATAGTCCTTGGGAGACATAAAATCAAAATTGTAAATATTAAAACATTTCTCTCAGAATTTCAAAGGTAACATGAATAATAAATAAATATCCATGAAAATATCATCAACAATATCTGCAACTTTGATTACAGTCCTACACTCCTTATTCAATTACGTAGTATAAAGACTTTTGTTCCATTTATTGTTGTAAGTGAACACTGTCATTTTGAAACAGTCTCTTGAAATAGCAAAGTCATAATGTAATGATACTTATTTGTAGCTTATATATGCCAGTGAGAATAAAAGAAATTTCCACATTTTGCATGCGTATGAACCATCACAAGACGGGAAGAGAGACAGAATTAGGTATTTATTATTACAATTAATTAGAAATTTGAAATATAAGAAATAATGTACTAATGTCAGGATGCTAGAAAGAGAAGAAATGAATATAGATATCACATAAGGATAAATGTTAAGACTGTTCAATGAAGGAATTTGATGAATCAAAATACAAAATACTACAGAAAATATGTATTGATCAAAGTATAAATACATCACATCAGTTTTTAATCAATACAAAGGAAAAATGAAAGTAGAAATGTGTGGATGCTGTACAATTAATCATTATAATAATCAAACAGAATCAAGTAAAATATTTTCTAATAAGTAATAGTCTTTATTAAGTTAGAAATGTGTAAGTTGAATATTTGAAGAAATCATTAGCTTTTAGTAATCAGTAATTAAGAGAGAACTTTAATAGAAAGCGATTTCATAAACCTGGAGGGTGCTGTGTAGGCAGATGGGGGAAAATGTCATCAATAGTTTATCCAACTGTGAAACCCATGAACTGCAATAATGACCTAGATGGCAAGATATGCCGATGGATCCAATAGTGCCATGAGTATTATAAGGCTAGCCACCACTTTGTGAGTAGATTTAAGCCCCACCACATAGGAAGAATCACATGCTTGGCACTGTAACTCTGAAGAAGAACTACCCATGGTTGTGAACTCACAGACCCCACTACCACTAATATTCTGATAAATGGACATCGTACATAAATATACTCTAAATTCATATCTCTCTACATGAATAAATTAGTGAAGCTCTCAGAGCTCATCAGAGAAATTTTGTAATACTGTGAACAGTTGCTAATACAGAAACTTACACCTTGTCAGTGCAATGCAGTCACAAACCCCAAAGAGCAAAGAGTAAAATTAAGCAACTACACTATATTAAGAATTGTGTGGCCGGGCGGTGGTGGCGCACGCCTTTAATCCCAGCACTTGGGAGGCAGAGGCAGGTGAATCTCTGTGAGTTCGAGACCAGCCTGGTCTACAAGAGCTAGTTCCAGGACAGGCTCCAAAGCCACAGAGAAACCCTGTCTCGAAAAACCAAAAAAAAAAAAAAAAAAAAAAAAAAAAAAAAAAAAAAAGAATTGTGTGTGGTTAATTACATGTTTGGAAGTCAAATAATTTGCAACAGTGATGCCCAGATTCTCTTCCTCAACCATTACCACAGTCATTACAGAGCTTTGTCTAAGATTCAAATTGAGTATTTCCATACTTTGTTCATCCAAAATAATTTTAGCCTTTCAATGTATATTTTCCAATAATCTAGTCTACAATTACAAGAATAAATTGCTGGAAGTAGGGGCTATGTTTAACTCCAGCAATTTGGTGATAATAGTTATCCTTATTGTGTTGAATATACAAACCATTAACTTACTACATCTCTGCATTAATTTGGTATACTTACATTACTAACTGGGTTGAATATCCAACACTCCCCTTAATAAAACTGGTGAGCTAACTTTTCCTTCCTTTCAGTCTAGAGGAAAATATTTAATCTTTCATGAAATACATATTTGCTGCTTTTTAAAAACTTTTTTCCACTAATAAACTTTGGATCTGAATTATCCACCAATGTCATTTGCCAAAAATGCTTGCCAGACGATATTATTATAGCTACTTTGCTGGGCCACATTCTTCTAACCATGCACCCTGAAAATGGCACAGAGTGAACAGAACCAAATGAATAAGTGAAACCACTGATGAACTGATCCAAAATTAATTGTTGCTGCTTTTTGTTGGTTTTTGGATAAGCCTTTGGAACTCCTTGGTACACACACACACACACACACACACACAAATGTTATAAGCAGAGTTTATTTGATAATTCTTGTGTAAACTCAGAAGACAGGAATTTTGATAGGAACACACACACACACACACACATATATATGAATATAAAGAAAAATACTTATAAAATCATGAGATATTGTGTATAGCTAAATTCACTGATGACAGATTAATTAATCTAGTGGAAGACATTTAACATCATCATTAGGGCTGTGTGGTATGTATTTCTGGGTGAATTCTATAATTCTCTAAATGTAATAGTGCAGGCTTACTCATTTCTATGTTAATCTTGCTTATTAGAAGATTTCTAAAACCACTAGTTAAATATGCTTAATACTAATGACAGTTCAAATTACTTCATTCCTCTTTAATATGCTGAGTTCCTGGCTGTTTTTCATAGAACTGTTTGATTTTTGATTTGGGGCTGTTCCTCTTTCACAAGTCTGTCTATTTACTACAATTATATTTTTTTCAATATTGGTTTAGTTATATCATACCTATCTTGATAAAAGGCAATTTGATTTTCATTTACAATATACTTTAATTATTGAAAATTTCTTTTTCAGTGGGATAATTTATAATTTACTTGGTTTTCAAATATCTGTAATATTTCTTTTATCTTTTTTAAATTAATTCCATTGTTAATGGAAAACTTATTACTATGTTTTAAATAACTTTAATTATATTTATATTTAATAATATTTATATAATTATATATATTATTGCATGGCAATAATCTATTAAGATATATGCTCTTTGCTAAAATTAACTTGAAAGAAATGTATATGATTGCTCCTGACTAGGATATACAAATCTCATACATCCTGTGGGTGGGCAATTGGAGAGCGAAAAGAAAAGATGCAAAGAATAAGAACTTCAACTATAATTGTGATTTGTAGATATAACATGACAACTTCATGTTCTTAATTTTTTGGAGGGAATTTAGGTTATACATTATAAAATTGAAGTCAAGCATCCTACTGCCAGGTACTTTCACATGTACTAGGTTTCCAAGAGAACCTCTCTCCACCTCATCTGTCTTCCCATCTATCTTCCTTTCTATCTATCTATCTATCTATCTATCTATCTATCTATCTATCATCTATCTATCATCTATCTATCATCTATCTATCTATCTTCCTATCTATCTTCCTATCTATCTTCCTATCTATCTATCTATCTATCTATCTATCTATCTATCTACTTACCTACCTACCAACCTTTCTATTTCTTTCTCCTTTCCTTCCTTCTTTCCCCCACTGCAGAATATGAGGCTTTTCAGAAATTAGTGTCCTACACTTTCCCACACATTTCTTCTTGAGTTACTTGGAACTCATTGTGTTCCAATCATCTCTATTTTTGGTCTACCTTCTCTGTGGCTAGATATTCCTTGATCATGGCATTCTGATGTCTTTGATAGCCAATAGTCTTTTGAAGTTAAAATGTTAACAGCCAGGCTTTGATCTATAATTGAGAAAAATGCCACATAAATGGAAGGTTTTTGGACTTTGAGCCTTGATATATAAGAAATAAATCAGTAGATATTATTTATTCTGAGTTTTATTTTGACACTTTGGCTCTTATTTTGCACAACACAGTGAAAGATTTCTTAGTTCCCACCTTAGTATTAACTGTCCTATAAAACATATGTGATCACACATACATAAATTATATATATATTTGTGTGTGTATTTATATATATTCTTTTTCTCTTCCTACTCTTATGAAGAACCTTAATTATTAATATTTTATTTTTTCCATATCCTATGTAAGTTAAGTGTTGACATGGTAACAGATACAATTTACAACCTACTGCGCTTGTTAAATTCCCATTGCTGTGGCCAAACAGTTAGGAGAAGTTGATTTAAAACAGGATGAACTTATTTTGTCCCATAATTAAAAGATTTTGGCACACGGTTGTGCTCCACTGTTGCTATGTTCTTGTGTTAAAGGCATCAAGATGAAGGTATAACAGAGTAGGTATGCTTCTCTTTTCATAGCAAAAAATGATAGAAGCTAGGAAGAGAAAATAATTCTCAAACTCATGCCCCTGCAAGTTACTTTCTACAACTAGACCCCACAATATAAATTTTCATCTGTCAACATACCAGTTGATTAATGCAATGATGAGATTAGCTCTCGTGGTTCAATCATTTATCAAGACCAGTGACTGCTGGGGACCAGATTTTAAACATGTGACCACTTGGAAACATTTTATTCTCAAACAATAGTAGTCACATAAAAACAAACTGACATTTATTTTTTTCTCTCATTGAAGTCCCAAAGTCAGCTTGGCTCTAAGCTGTCTTCAAAAAGCATGAAGTATTTGCAATTTGCAATAAATAGTTTATAAGGTTTCTCTTTCCCAGGATAGATTATGCTAAAAGCAGCAGAAACTGGGCTAAAAACTGAATTGAACAGCTTTACTCTGGATATATAACCTTTCTATCGACATGTATTCCAGTGCCTAGAAATCCTAATAATATTCCCATACTTACTGAAAGACATATTCTGAAGTTAATCAGTCCCTTCCTGTCTTGATCCTGCTATATGTACTTTATAATTTCACATTAGTAAAAATCTTTTAAATTCACATTTTATAGATGACTGAACTAAATCTCGGAGAAATGAAACATAGACTAAGAAATTTACGGCAGGCAAAATATAATCCCAGGATTTGTAACTCTAAAACCCGTGCTAGTTCGCACAAAGAATGAAAGTCTATTTATTACTATTTCATCCAGAAGACAAAGAAGAGAGTCAAAGAATGGTAATATCTAATTCAAAAGAAAAAATAACTTGTTTTTTGTTATATATTTTTAATATTGGGCCAGTTTTCTGTGTTTTGTTTTTGTTTGTTGATTTTTGTTTTTTTTTGCTAGCCATTTCACTTTATTTTCTGGTGCTATAATAACTACAGTGACCCATTTTTGAGGAGGAAACGTGAGCCTCCTACACAGTATTTGCCATGTTCTACTACTGGCTTGATGTGGAGCCTTGGACCCCCTGGGTCAAAACTTCTGCCTCCTGACCCTGTGAAAATAGTTACAAGAAGATTTCACCATAATGATGCTGATTAATTTCAGCTGATTTTTCAATGCCATTTTGTTAACAATAATTGTCCCAGTGAAGCGCAGGGTACTTCATTTCCACAGATGCTCAATTCAAATATGTTAAACAAATAGCCTCAAAAGAGACTTTGAGAGACTCTAAACGTCTCTCTAAATCTACACAAGCTAGTCTTTCACTGCTTGTACCCTTGTCTTCCAGACACCACAGAATATTCTATTAATTCCTGATGCTTACACCACCTTCCCCCAAAACAACTCAATCAGGTGAATCACAGAAACACCCCTTACTTGTACCAATTTCTTTTCTAGTTTGTTTCCTGTTGTTTTGACAAGTGTGACAGAAAACAATTTAGGAATGAAAGGGGTTAATTGACCGACTCTTATGGTCACAATCCATCACCAACGGAAATCATGGCAAGATCTCAAACAGAAACTAAGGCAGAAATCATCGAGGAATACCAACTACTGGCTCGCCCAGACTCACTTATAAGTAATTAGAATACTTTCAGCATAGATCCACCTGCCACACTTTCCTGGGTGGTTTAACATCAATGAGCAATCAAAAAATGCCCCAGCAAATGCCCAGAGGCCAATCTCATGGAGGTATCACTTTAATTCAGTTTGCAGTTTCTTAGGGGAAACCAGTTTTTGTAAAATTGACAACAAACAAATATTCTCCTTAAATAGTATAAAAAGACATTTTTAGGTGTCTGAGTAACTAAAATATAGCTCAGATATAGTTTTGTCCAGTGTATAAGATTCTAATTTTTGTATGTTATTTAAATTATTACTATAACTTGATTTATATAAGACATTGGTATATATTGAAATTATTCAGTAAAGTTTATTTCCAAGGGTAGAAAAGAGAACAACAATGAGACTGAAATCATATCACTTTGTTTTGTGTAACATATATTTTGTGGTCAATATGTTATTTTTCAGTATGAAAAGAATGAAATTAATAAGTCACTTCACGCTGCTACTGCTAATAATGTGAATGCATTCACATGACATTTTAGGAAAAGGAAAATACAATTGATTTCACTATTTCATAGAGAAATGTATAGTTGTAGCTTACTTCTAAAGTTAACAACTTCACCAGAGGAAGTGTAAAATATTCTTCCATCATATACAAAATGGGAGGTTTTGAGAATGAAATGCATATTCTCTCCACCAGCAATTGCTGGAGTAACACAACAATAACAGAAACAACAACAAAAGGCAAGATAAAGAGGAAGAGAGAATAAACTAATTAAAAAACTGATTGCATATAAATTCATATAAACACATATTTATGACCAGAAGAGAGGGTTCAACAATTAAAGGCTAGGCTAATGACCAAAATATAAATATGTAATTTGTGTACCTGAAATGCAAGAATATTTTCTTATGTAATTAATATATTAAGTTATAAAATCAACTAAGTTATCAAATATTATTGATTTAATAACTAAGATTTTGACTGAGAACTCTTAAATGTCATTTCAGTATCATCAACTGTTTATTTTTATTAAATTAAACTTATTTTTTTACAACTACATAAAAACATAAACTTGACTGGGGTGCAATTCATTGCATATGGGTAAGGTCTAATTCAAGTTCAAATTAACAAGTTTTTTTTAATACTTTATGTTGTATGACTTTTCCTCCAAAGATGAAGTAGATAACTCACCTGAGCCTAACTTTCTGGATCAATGAATTTATTCAGAGCCATGGTGATTCCTGGGCAGTTGTATCACCAGAACCCCAACATGCACTATGACTCCAGAAAGCTATACCCATGATGCCCTTATGCAACTTTCAGATATATCTACCATGGATACTGGAACTTTATCCAGTAAGCCACAGCCACGTGGTGATACACAAATTTATAGAAATGGATTGAATTAATATGTGAGAGTTAAGTCAATAAGAAGCTAGAGCTAATGGGCCAAGCAGTGATTTATTTAATACAGTTTCTGTGTGATTATTTTGCTTCTGCATAGCTAGGATGAACAAGCATCTCTCTACTACAGCTCAGCAGGTAAAGGTTGCTGCTTTCATGCCTGTTTACATTTGTTTGATCCCAGGGACCCATTAAAATATAAGGAAAGAACCCTATTCATATGAGTTATTCTATAGGCTCTATATGATACCTCAGCATGAATGTATAACAAATATATAATTAAATATATGTAATAAAATGAAAAACATCTGTTTTTATAACCAGTTTCCTGAATATGAAAAAATATGAGATGAGTAATATTTTGGCCAGCATAGACACTAGTCTCAGAGTTAGAACAATGATTCATGCTGTGGCATTTTAACCACCAAACACAAAGCTTTTGCCTTAGAAGTGTAGCTCAGTTGTATTTATTTATGGTGCACATTTAGACTTGTGATCTGGAATTCTCCATGATTAAATAAGCCACATTGTAATGGATAATAAATACATAATAAATCCTGTTACACAATCTAGAATGCTATGGATGGTCAGTTTTTAAATATACACTAATTCTCTGCTTGGGTTTCTATTTTGGATACTATCTGAAGTAAAGGAAGGCATTCTTAAATTAAAACTGTATACTAGAAAGATAAAATGAAAAACAATGGCAAGCAAATAATTATAACAAAAGCTAAATGAGGAAAAATGACTTTCATAATTATAAAAGCAATTTAGCACTCAAGAAGAATGACATAAATCCAAACGGATGGTGGGATAACTGGTACAACAAAAGGACAAAAACTTAGGACTCAGATATTAATTTAGCATGGTCTTCATCAGAAGTAGAGCCTGAGGATCTTCATGTAGAGATCAAAACTGAGAAACAGTAGGATAAGGCATTATTACATGCGTAGTTTACTTTCTCACTCCATACATGCCAATGATTGACTATTCTGAATATTGACTATTTAGCAAACAATTGGAAAGATAAATCTCAGAGACATAAAACTAAGGGTCACTGATCACTGCAGAATGGAATAAAGAGATACACTCCTAAAATACTCCTAAAACGCCTAAAATTTTACTTAATAGAAGCATTAAGTAAAATTCTTTATGCAGGGTGGTAGCATTTCCATCTTTCCCAGAATGATCAAAGCTCTGGATGAATTAACATTTAGACATGATTAGTGGATCTCGATATAAATATATTAATATTAACTGTTGCAGTAGAAAATTCAAGGAATTTCATTTGGAAACACTCCAATTACATGACAGGTATATGTAGCACCTGCCTGTGTGAATTTGCAACCTGGAAAATCAACCACTGTCAATATTTCTCCTTAGCCTTGTTCAGACCTCTACATAGATTTAGTGCCATAATTTTCAATGTAAAAGATAACATAAGCATGCAAACTTTTGTGTTTATGTGAGAGAGAGGGATTGCAGAGAACAGATTTGAAAACATCCAACACTGTGGAAGAAAGAGAAGAAAATGTGTGATTTGATTAGATACCTCGTAGTCCTGCTGCCATGATGGACTATGCCCTCACATTCTGACACAGACTAAACTCTTCCTTCTGCAAGTTGATTTTGCAGTATTGTTTCTCAAAACAATAATAAAATTAACTAATATAGGAACTAATATTTGAATAATTATTTTCTTCTATTTTATATTTGTCTTATGCTCAATCAGATTCATTTGAAGGATTATATAAAGTGCTTTTGCAAAATATTTCCTCATACTTTTGAGGCAACATAGATTAAGTATACAAAAAGTAATTTTGGTGTCCTTTTTCATTATTCTATCCCTTTGGAAACCTTAAGACTGATGAGTAATAATGTTTTTATTGACCAGAGGGGCCTCTGCCAGTAGCTCCATATCTTAGGATTTATTTTCCCTTTAGATTAAGTTAAGGTGCCAAGCCTAAAACAATTTTCCCATGCAAGAGTTAGCATGGAAGGAATTATTGAAACCACAGGGTGGAAATTAATGATTAGCTTGATGTGCTATTAGCATACCAGCAGGAGAAAAGGCTAAACGAGCTATGATCTGAAGTTAAATATGACATCATGGAAATTGCAAACGATATGATGGAGACACAATGGTGGTAACAAGGGAGGAGATGAAAGAGCTATTAGACAGGGAGGCGAGGAGACAAGCATTTAAATTAAGAGCACAGTACATTCATGCAGCTCAGCTAACATACAAGCACCCAGGCTGAAAGACGGTGTGGTTAGTGAATGCAAACAGGAAGCAATCCATCAACTGAAGCTGACTGCAGCACCAGGGAGACCAGGCAGAGTAAAATGGAAAGTACTCTCCTGCTTATGTAAAACACGCAGAGGTAAATACATCCTAAATACCTCCTTAGTTAAGTGGCATTCTTAGGCTGCCAAGAACAAAGGCTCACTGTTCTCAAAATTACTAAGAACAAAATGAGATGAGAAGCGATAACAAACTTGAGATGTATGGGGAAAATTTTGGATAATATACAAGAAAGAAAAATAAAGAGAAAGCATTCAACAATGTTTTGGCATAGACAACTACGAAGTTGCAATCATTTTCTTAAGGATTAAATACATATGAAAAGGAAAGACAAACCACACTAACAAACTAGCAGCAGCTGCCTTTTGTCAAACCTTGTTTATTAGTAGGAAAGCGGTGAGTTTTGCTGTTTATGTATTATTATTACTCTCCCTGGGATATACCTGTCTTGCTGACAGGACATCATTCCACTCTGTGTCTGGCCTGAGGAAATTTGGTTGAGATAATGGAAAAGACATTACAAGCCTGCAGCTATACAGCGTCAGGCCAGAGGAAATGAATATTAGATTTATCCTGTTTGCACAATTGAAAATAGTTCATGAAAGTCAGAAGTTGGGTCGGTCCTTTTCATCAGAAAGAATCCCCTTTTTCCCACTCATCGTGTGCATAGATACGGAGACAGAGAACTTCCTGTGCCATAAGCTGTCAAGTTCGTGTCGCATTACAAACAGCCAAAAACATCACTAACCACTAAGCCTAAACCCACAAAAGCAGAATTATAAGTCTTAGCATCTATTTATCTTGAAAAATTAAGTAAATGTTTTAATTAAAATGTGTTTTGTTAGTTTTTCAATCACTCAAAATACTTAATTTCACCCGTACCTCTTTATTCAATCTAAGAAGAAATAAATATTTAACCAAATAATACATTTTTTTCTTCTGTGTTAGTTCAGGCAATAAAGTTTAACACTGTGGAAGCTAGGTTTCATACTTTCCTTTCCTGTTGCTCTGATGAGATGTTTGGACAAAACATACTTAATGCAGGAAGAGTTTATAAAGATCACAATTCCACAGTCCATGCCACCACTGCAGGAGAGTCAAAGTGGCTAAAACTCAGAGCAAATGGTCAATCACAGCCTCAGTTGAGTGCAGGGCAAGGTGACAAGATGGACGCACGCCAGGACTCAGCACACTCTCACTCATCTATTTCAGGAGCCCCTACCCAGTGAATGATGCCATGCATAGTGCACGATTCTTTCTACCTTAATTAATGTAACCAAAATATTCCCTCCCAGACATGACAACAGGACACCATAATTTAGATTACCGAATATTGAGACTCTTCCCACATGAGGTGAGATTGGGTTTAGCTAACAATTAAAACCAGCCATCATACTAGACAAAAATTTTAACAATGAGATATATTTCCAAATTAAGGAAACTTTGTTTTTGCAAAGCAAACACATATTTTTTCAGCACAATTTATGATCAGTTTACCCAATTATATACTTTTGTTTTAAATATTTATTTTTATGTAAAGACCTCAAGGCTGAGTGAGAATGCCTGTCCCTTTGAATCATCACACTAACGTAGGATTCAACCTTTTACAATTAAGTTCAGTATGACAACGCTACACTATGGCTAGATTTTAGAGTCTGTGAAAAGCTGCCACAGTATCACGGCTTATCTGAATGATTAAATAATCCTTCTCAGAGAAGATGGCTGTGGTCACACTTGAGAAATGAGGAGCACTTTGTTGATTTTCCAAAGTGAGAAGGGTCATTTGGGACTGACAGCAACATATATATTGAGACATTATTGCTGAACTATGCAAAAAGGTTAATCATATTTTTCCATATGGTTTGTACATAAGAATGGAAGAGTGATAGTGAGTCCTAGGAAGTGACTTTACCAATATTAGAGTAACGAGACAACAGAAAAATACGACAGAATTGCTGAGCATCCAGAATTAGCTTCCATTTTGGCGCTATGAGCCTCAGCTTTATTTCAGGTATGTTGTTTAACTAGATTTGATCTTGGTGATCAATGACAATACACATAGCTGAAAAGCAAGTCAAATTTCTCATTGCACACAGAGAAAGCCTGTCTCGAAAAAAAAATTTCTCACTGCAGACAGCATTGATATATTGATTTGCCTTTCAACAATTCAACTACCTCCACAAAGGGTTTCAGACAGACAATAATAGAAACTATTCCATATTCAATGTAGATATCTAGAAATTGTGTCTTCTTATTTAATTGGGTAAATCATAGTTCTTTTATCTTTCCTGGTTTTAGAATTGTTGCTTCTCAGCCCTTCAAGTGTCTTCTTTATTAATTGGTGAAAATGATTATTCAGACAGATGGTTTATTTAAGGAGAGCGGTTTACTTTTATATCCCTTAGGGAAGAGCCATCTGCTCTGATTGTGGGTCTGTTGCTTCCAGATGTTGCCGGTACTACCTAACCTGTAGAGTCCTTGCTACCCATTATTTCAGCTATGATATAGTGTTCCCCAGCTAACAGCAGCTGGTTTGAATTATGTTCCCTACCAACACATGCACAACATTTAGGGACAGTCCCGTATGTTGACTGAAGCTAGACGCATCTCTAGTCTCTCTCTTGTCCTTGTATGATACTTGTGATTGTTTCAAAATTGAAAACTAATTATAAACTAGAATGTAAAAATAAAATATAAATGGACAAATGTGTTGTAAGAGGCAACTTGTTTGTTCCCAGCTTCTCAGGCTCCCGAAATAACCAAAAAAATTGTATTAATTAAACCACTACTTGGCCCATTAGCTCTTGCTTCTTGTTAGCTAACCCACACATCTAAATTTAACCCATTTTTATTAATCTATGTATCACCATGTGGCTGTGGCTTACTGGGTAAAATTCCAGTGTGTGTCTCTGGTGGGGCTACATGGCTTCTCTCTGACTCTGCCTCCTCTCTCCCAGCACTCAGTTTAGTTTTCCCCACCTAGCTCTATGCTACACTCTTGAGCTCTAGGCTCAAAACAGTTTCTTTATTAACCAATTGTATACACAGCATACACAGGGGAATCCCACATCACCTCCTCTCTTCTACTTAAATAAAAAGAAAGGTTTAACTTTAGCTTAGTAAAATTACATTTGTTAAGAGGTCTCAAACAAGAATTACAGTTACTATATTTATATCTACTTTATCTTTTATCATAACTAGGGAAAACTATAATTATAACTATTCTTCAACTCCATGAAAGACTCCAGAATGATATAATATTACCTAAGTAAGCAGGAAGTAAATTGTAAGCAAGTTCCAAAACTCTAGAATTGTCAGAGACATCTCACTGCCTGAACAGTCACCTAAAGTTTCATTACAATGTTGGAGCACCCAAATTTGGTTAAGGCCTAGAATAACTGACAGATCATTTTCATAGGCAGGAAATTTTTCAAAACCATCTTACTCTGCCTCAACAGGATTTGACAGACTTTTTTCTTGTATTCTGCTTGTCCTCTTCAGATATCTTGCACTTTGTTAGTGGTTGATGCATGGGCAGTTCCTTGCCCAAAGACCAGTTTTGCCAAGAAGAAAAAAAGCTCCAAGTGGACTGTCTTTGATGCTCAACATTCTTTCTGGAACAGATCAGTGCTGCCAGGAGCAATTGTGACTCATGTCAACAAAGCCCCAAGTTATTTAAATGCCATATTCTACAGCTCTTTGAAATGGTAAAAGATTACCCATTTATGTAGAATACAATCTCTATGTATCTAAAGTACCTGAATAGTGTAACTATAAGTATAGAAAACATGGGTGACTATTGACTTATAATTCTTATTACCTATATAACTTAAAGACTAAGATTTCATATTAGAATATTAAACAATCTTTAAAGAACTGTGCAACAAATGAGGACAATGAGCTAAAAATGTATCAATATACAAAATGTCTGAAGCAGAGGTAGAAGCACACATGCATACAATATGACAATATAACTTTACCTAGGTATACAAATATTGTACACAAAATAAGTATGTATATATTCAATGTAATTTAAGTTTGTATCAATATACAAGAATCTATACCAATGTAAATTGCCTATAAATAATAGCTCACTGGTATTCACTCTATTACTCATTATCATCCCATCCATTCCCCCTTTTTTTCAAAGAGATCCCTGAACCTACATAATATCCCCCTAACCTCCAACCGCATATCAGTTATAATCAACCTCTAAATGATGTCCTAACCCTTGTTAGGAGAGGGAATGTCATCATCTAGAATTACTTCCAGCTGTCATGAAGGTGGTGTTCTTTCTATGGGATCCTTTGAAAATAAAATGATGGTTAATTTTTGTTGGGAGCAGTGAGACCCCAGATCCTGAATTTCTTGTAATACCCTGATCTGAGTGCCTACAGCTGCTCTGAGCACAAGACCTTCAGGAGTTCCTGATGGCCGGAGAGTGGTTTCTGGTGGGTTTGGCTTGGGCATGGCTATCTCTGTATAATCTGCCCCTAAACACAATAAAAGGGTCATTCTTGGGGAATTCAAGATTGACCCATGTCGCTGTCTCTCTGTGTGTATCTGTGTATTTTAACCTCCAGCCCCTTGCCCGAAGCTCGGTAACTGGGTGCCAGCACACAGAGTGCAGACACAGGGGAGCAGTGTGTGGGGCAAATTTTCAAGATTACTCTCTAGTATAATTGAAAACAGTCTCTGGGTATTCATTAGGGTTTTTCTTAGGTTCCTATTTGGAGTTCTGGCCAGAATATTGTAAAAAAAAAAAATTAACCATTTCAGTTGGAACTATCTTGAGCAACTGGTACACAAAGCAGGTCTTATCATGATGCTCTATCAGCATCATGACGTCATATCAATCAGGTAGAGTCGTTGTTTGGGACACCATCTTCTTCCTGGAAACTTGAAATATTACTGCAAGAAAATTCATTGCTCATTGTGGAAAACTTAATCATTATTTATACAGACATATATTCAATGAATGGTATGATAGAGGCAAAAATAGGCATGAAGAAAATTATTTTTTTTCTAAATTCTTTCTTCTCTCTGGCCCATACCTTGGCTGCTGACATGAGACAGAAACTCTGAATTTTTATTTTAACAACATGCTTGGATTTAGAGGACAGAGCCACTGTCCAACTCTGTCTCACTGTGTGTGTGTGTGTGTGTATGTGTGTGTTTGTTTTGTGTGTAAATCTTTGACCATGCAGAGACCAAAGAACCTTTTAAGCATCATTCTATTGTTCTCCATTTGATTCCCTTTGTGGCAGTGTTTCTAAACTCTCAAGATCTGCCTTTCTTTATTCCCCTCTGAATATATTCACATACATGGGTTTTATATGGATGCTGAGGATCCAAACTCCAGCTCTAATATTTGTACTGCAAGTGCTTTTACCCACTTAGCAACCCCCTAGTCCTAAAGCACAGGTTTACAAAGGCGATCAGTCTAATGACTACTTCTCGACTCATTTTGTCATGCTGCATTCGTAAATAGAGTCGCATGGAATTTTCAAGAACATCAAACATTTAATTGTGGAGGATTACATCTTCAGAGGTTTAGTCCTTTATCATCATAATGGGATGTGGGCAGCAATGGTGCTGAATAAAAAGATGTGATTCCTAAATCTTGACCTGCATGCCACAGAAAGCATTCTACCTCAGTGGGCATGACTTGAACCTATACGAGTCTCAAAGTCTGCATCCACAGTGACACACATCATCCAAAGAGACCATACTTACTGCAAAAAGGCTACACCTACTAATTGTGTCACACCTTTTGGAGTTCATTTTCTTTCCAACTATTATTCTTCTCACTGGCCAACAAAAGGATTTCAGTCATATCATAATGCAAAAATGCATTCAGTCCAACGTCAAAAGGCCCCATCATCTATAACAGTCCAAACATGTTTCAAATTCTAAATTTGGAAGTCTATTCTGAGACTTTGCATCTCTTAACAAGCAATCTCTTAACTCTAATCCCCTATAAAATCAGAATAAAAATAACAGATAACATACTCCAACGTATAATGGCACAGGATATACATTACCATTCCAAAATATACAAAAGGGATCATAGTGAAAAATACTGAACCAAAGCAAGACTGAAAATTGGCTGGGAAATCTGCGAACTCTGCATCTCCATGTCTGTTACCAAAACACTCTTCAGATCTCCAACATCATTTAGTTTAGTTGACTGCAACACATTATTTTCTCTTAGGTTGGCTCTACTACCTGTTAGCAGCTTTCTTTGGAAGGCATCCCATGGCTCAGGCATCTATAATATCTTTTGAGGTTTCCAAGCCAATCGATGCTTTAACTTCATAGCCTTTCTAGGCCTTTTTTCATGCCACATGCCTAGTCTCAGCATCTTTCCTTAGTCGCAGAGACAGATTTGACAGCCTTTCTATTCTATATTTAATTCCATAACCATGTGGCCAGAGGTTTCAAGGTTTACTGCTTACTAGGACTGGAATTTGGTCCTTTTGTTCAATTACATCTTCATCATTTTTTGTTATCAATGGTTTTCTTCATTACTTAAGCTTGGCTGTCTTGACACTGAGTTTCTATACTGAGTTGACTTGAACTCAGAAATCCAACAGCCTATGCCTTCCTGGCACTGCGATTGAAGGTGTGCACCTCAACACCTCTCTCTCTCTCTCTCTCTCTCTCTCTATATATATATATATATATATATATATATATATATATGCTTGGAAATTTGTAACAGCAAAAAAATAATATGGAGAAGTGTAAAGAATATAAAAGGATAAAAATATAAAAAAAGAAGGAGAAGAAAAGAGGAAGGAGAATCAGAAGAAAAAAAAAGAGGAAGGTAAAATAATTGGAAAAGGGTAAATTAAAACAGAAATTTGTAACAGAGAATTTAAATTGGAATTAGAAGTGAGACAGAGAATTAGAGCTAAGAAATTACAGACAATTTGGTTGAGAAAATTAAAATTAAAGCAGAAGAATAAACAACATGATTTGAACAACATATGTATGAGTTCATTTCACAAAGAAAGTTTCTCATTTTCCTTTGATGTGCCTTGGTCCCCAACCTGAAATCTGGGGGGCTTTTTTCTGAGCTGGACTCACAATCTATCAATATGATATCTCTTCACTAGCAATATTTCTATGACCACTTTACTACCAAAACAGAACTCAATCAACGGGTAATGTTTACATGCATTGAAGAAGATATTTTTTATATTCTCACACTCTCACTATCTTTAAGTAAAAATTCATCTCTTAGTATTGCTTATTTTATTTTTTATTACTGAATGTCATAAAAATGAAACATGCCTTCGGACAGTAATCGTGTCTCATTTTCTCAGCAAAATATTTTACTTCTGATCTGAAGTAGAAAGACTGAAAAATCAGAGTCTGCAGAGGGAACTAGACAAGTACATTCCCTGATATATTCTGTTGACAGAGGAAAATATGAAACAGTTTCTTTCCAAGATGGTAGATTCCAATAGTCAAACATGTCATTAATTGTTATCAGATATTCTTGAGTTTGGCATTTAATAAAATAAATTTGATTAGGTATAAGAAAAATGTGTCTTTGCTTCCACCTGTTTTATCATTATCCATCCCTTTTAAACTGAAGCATTTTCATTGGAAATATAATAATATACAAAGACACTGAAACTCAGATGCCAAATTAAAAAATTTTCTCAAAGAATATTTCAAAATCAGATAACTAATATATCTGCTTTCCTTCTACTCAGGCTTACACATGTTTAGTTTCCTCCTATTTACACACACACACACATATATATATTAATTTTTAAATATAAATATATTTTTGCAGACACATATACCTATATTAATTTTAATATAAATATATTTTTGTAGGCACACATATACACACATATATAAATATATATATATATGTGTGTGTGTGTATGTATATAATTCTGAAGATAAAATTCATGGAGCAAGTGTGATGATTATGCCTCTATATTTAATGTGTATCCTAAGTGAATCTTTTTCTTTCCTAGGTTCAGGAATCTAGGAAAAGATTAAAGTTAAAATTAGATAGGTGGACTCTAAACTGTCACATCTGAAGACACTTTCAAGATATTGTCTACCCAGCCTGATATAAACTAACAAATTCTATGGTTAAGGAAGGTCAATGATTTTCATAAACTTATTTTAAGTGAGATTGCTTATTAATAGGGCTACTTGTTTTACTTGATTTCCTGTCAGAAATTAATTCTGACAAGTAGGAAACTACTTTTGTAGTAAGCTTATTTTTATAATGTGAGCATGATTAGATTTAGTGATTTTATTTTTTTTATTAATTAATTTATTTAATTATTAAAGATTTCTGCCTCTTCCCTGCCACCACCTCCCATTCCCTCCCCCTCCCCCAATCAAGTCTTCCTTCCTCCTCAGCCCAAAGAGCAAGCAGGTTTCTCTGCCCTGTGGGAGGTCCAAGGACCACCCACCTCCATCCAGGTCTATTAAGGTGAGCATCCAAACTACCTGGGCTCCCACAAAGCCATTACGTGCAATAGGATCAAGAACCCATTGCCATTGTTCTTCAGTTCTCAGTAGTCCTCATTGTCCATTATGTTCAGCGAGACCGGTTTTGTCCCATGCTTTTTCAGACCCCGGCCAGCTGGCCTTGGTGAGTTCCCGATAGAACATCCCCATTGCCTCAGTGTGTGGGTGCACCCCTCGCAGTCCTGAATTCCTTGCTCGTGCAGTGATTTTAAATAAAAATATAAAGAAAGCCAATCAGAATATCAGTTGTGATTACTAC
Source organism: Chionomys nivalis (assembly GCF_950005125.1). Classification (NCBI taxonomy): domain Eukaryota; kingdom Metazoa; phylum Chordata; class Mammalia; order Rodentia; family Cricetidae; genus Chionomys; species Chionomys nivalis. Next base: position 30,897,254 of record NC_080101.1, read on the forward strand.
CATTTGTGGAACATTCATTGTGGACATTCTTTTGATTCACCCTTATATTCAATTAAGCTAAAGAAAAATAGTCTTTTATAAAAAACTGCATTAAAAACAATAAACTTCTATACCAATAATAAATCTATGTTTTTCTCCATATGTCTTCCTCACTAAACTCAACATCCAAAGTATAAAACAATAAAAGTCAGGACTGGTGTCTCAACAGTACTATATTTACAAGAGTTTGACGAGATCTGTTATGGTCAGTACTCAATATGATGGTCTAACTGAGCGTGAGTTAATTAAATCTGTACAATATCATCTGTGGTTACAAAGGAGTTCTAGACATGGAGACACAAAATTAAAATTGATTAGGCAAAACTAAATCACAGAAAGTAGACTACTTAAATTTAAATTTGTCAACTGAAAGAAAATGTATGGAAAAACAACCCAAAAGACAAAAAAGTTTCCAGATTATTCATAATGATCTTCTCTTTATAAAAAAATGTATCTCTATATTATGAAAAAATAATATTATTGTTAGGCAACTAAAGAACTCTGGGAATCCTTGCATTTAAGATTGGATCAACATCAATCACTTATAAGTGGGTTGTTTTTCCATACATTTCACAATGTCAAATATATACAAATTAGAGCAATCCTTGGTAAAATAAAAAATCATTTTTATGAGATAATAAATTCAAAATATAAAAACTCCCTAAGCTTAAAAATGGGACCAACATCAAAAAACATTTTTTGAAAATACACATTGGTTCTAACTATAGGAAAAATTCTTATTCATGGCCTAGAACCTTCAGAAAGAATGTGCTGCTGTGAAAGAGAATAAAGAAGAAAGAGAAAGCCTTTAAATAACTAATGGTTTAAATAATTCAAGTAGTTCTTACCTATTGTTTAAGTAGGTGAATACTCAGCTTGTCAGCTATTTAACATACTTAGTAAAACTGCTAGTGGGCATACTCTGCTGTGGTGTCTAATCCTGGTTGTCAATGTGGTTACATCTAGAATCAAATAATCCCAAGCAATTGAGCTTATCTGGGAGAGAGTGTATCGATTAGATTAATCAAGACAAGAAGACCAAATCTAATTCTGGCTTATAGACTGGAAAACTTGATTCTTGGCCATTCCACCTGGAAACAGGCATTATTGGACTACATGGGCACAACTGTTAATCCACTCTAATAAATTCCTGTTTGTTGATGGCAGTTTCTGTCCTGCGGGTCCCACAGTCATTCAGCCCCAAAGAAACACACAGAGGTCTGCATTAATTATAAACTGATTGGCCTATTAGCTCAGACTTCTTATTAACTTTTATATTGGACCATAATTCTTGTCTGTGTTAGCCATGTTGCTTGGTACCTTATTCTGCAAGGCAATCACATCTTGCTTGCTCTGCTTCCTCTGGCTTCCTCTCTACCTGGGTGATGACTGCAGACTGAAATTTCCCTCTCTACAGAATTCTTGTTGCCCCACCTCTACTTCCTGCCTGGTTGCCCTGCCTATACTTCCTGCCAGGCTACTGACCAATTAACATTTATTTAAAATACAAGTGACAGGGTACAGATTATTGTCCCACAGCACTTTCTCCCCCTCCGTTTTTTTAAAAACAAGAACTCTGAATCAAATCTCCTTTGTTTAGCTTCTCTACTGACCATTACCGATAACAACCTGTAACCAACATTCTAAACAAAGACATACATCCATAATCCATTTTTGGGGAATGTGGGCATAGTTTTCTACAATACTTTCTGCTGATTGGGGAATTGATATTCTTATGGGGACCTAAAGAAAATTTAGAATTATGATCCAGTCCTGACTAGAGTATCCTGTGTGGCTTGATCATCTCAGGCAGCAGATTTTGAACTGGTCTGGTTGTAGAACTCAGACATCTGAGCCATTCCTCCTGAGAGATTTCTCAGGGGCTCTTCCTTGGTCAAATCTGATTTTTCTTAATGCAGAATGAATCCACCACCCCTCATTTCTTTGTAGAAACAAAAGCAAAACCTCCTCTTCAAAGTAACATATTTTGACTTAAATTTTAAAGTCAAATCATTATATACATATATATATATACATATACATATACATATATGTATATATATTAGATAAATCCAGTAGTATTTATAATCAAATGATTTTTAGCAGCTCTTGCTCCTTCCTAAGTCATCAAACAATTTAAAGAAAACACACTACCATATCCAGACTCTGTGTATTTTGTATCTTATGTGCTTTATTTTAACCTCTATTTCTTTTATTTTTCTTTTTGATTTTTGGCTTTTTGAGACAGAATTTCTCTGTGTATCTTTGGCTGTCCTTAAATTCACTCTGTAGACCAGGTTGTCCTTGAACTCACTGAGCTCTGTGTGCCTCTGCCTCCCAAGTGTTAGAATTAAAGGAGTGTGCCATCACAACTTGAACTCACAGAGATCTGTCTGCCTTTGCCTCCCAAGTGTAAACTCTACAAGGAGAAAGCAAATAATAACAAATTTCTTGTCTATTTCAAGAAATAGCCTAAAATTATTTGGTATTGTTTTGAAATCTCAAGTGAAATAAGACATTTATAGCCCATGCTATGAGTTTTATATTTATAATATAGGTATAAGTTTGTATCTATAACATGGGTAGTTTTCTGCTTAAAATATAGAAAATATATTTTGAAGAGATGACTCGGTGTTTGAGTGGACTTACTACTCTTGCAGAGTTTATCACCTAGCATCTAGTTGCTCACAACTATATGTAGATTCAATTACAACTTCTGCCCACCCCCAGTTCCTGCATCCAAATGTACAAACTATCCCCAAACACTCACACATACACATAATTTTAGTATTTGTCAACTAAAATAGTAGAGAGAACATGTATCAGAAAGAGAATATATTGTGCCTTTTTGCAGAATTTTTAATGACATATAACAGTTTTACAATTTATGATATATATAAAGTGTAATAATGTGTGCTGATTAAATTTTCAATTTAGATGTATCTAAGGCTAAGAGATAGATAGGCCATGAGAAACACAGGCATAGGTTTATTTGGCTTCTGCACATATTGCTTAGAGATTAAGCTAATAACATTAACTGAGGTGGGAAGATTCACATGGAAAGTGAATGACACATTCCCTGGGCTTGGGACCTGCTCTATATAAAAATGAGCGAGCTAGCTGAGGAGAAGTATTCTGTCTCCGATCATGCAGGTGATGTAATCAGCTGCTTTATGCTGCTGTTTTCTTGACTTCCCAGTCATAGAGAACTGTACCTTGAACTCTGAGTGAAATAAGCGCTTTCTCCTTGAGTTCCTTTCATCTGGCTAGTTTTTCACAGAAAGTGGAAAAGAAAATAAGATGAGATCAGGTTGCAGTAAACAACATTTACGTGACATTACATATTTATTATTTTTATTATGAATCTTCAAAGTCCTTTTTTCTAATTATCCATAAAATACATAGGCTGCTAGATTTATCTGCTTTCCTGGTGGAAAGAAATGTATTGTTTTTAAACAACCATATCTGTGTTTTATCTCTGTCCTTCCAATTATAAACTTGTAATAACTGTTTTACTATGTTCTTCTATTAAGATGACCTTTTGACTTTATTTTTCTGTGCTTGATTTATTTTCCTTAATGAAATGAAATCATTTCTCTCCAAGATGTTGCATATGTTACAATATCATTATTTGGAATGATGGATCATATCTCATGGTATTTCTCACACAAGATGTGTACATATACAAATACAACTCTCTTTATCCATTCAGTTATGTATACACAACTAAATTAAATGCAGAAATTGACTGAAATAAGGTAATTTGCTGCAATTACAGTGCTGTCATAAGGACGGGAGGACCTTTATGATGCATATCATTTTCTTTAAATATATAGCTAAATTATAAGGTGGCTGTAATTTGTAATATTTCCACAGAGTTTTTAACCCCTTCGGTTTATAACTACATTAATCCATATTCTCCCATGCAGTGCTTATTTTTTAACCACATCTTTGACAACAACTGAATTTGCTTCTGTTTTCCTCCATTTCTTTCCTAAAACTGTGAGGTAGCATATTATTGTTTCCACATGAAATTTATTAAATCGACTAACAATACAATTTTACACAAAGGCCTTCATTTTTTCAGAAACAGTAACATGTAGCTCAGACTAGTTTCAAACTAGCTATGTAGTCAGAGTTGCCCTTGAAGTGACTGTGAACTATCTACTTCTCCCCAGCAATGTACTAACCTCTGGTTTATATAGTGCAGGGGATCGAATCTAGGGCCTCATGCACGGTAAGTAAGTACTCCAGCAACTGTGCTAAGTTTCCTGCCCAAAATAACTTTAAAGACTAACATGTTTAAAATGCTCTGTTTATAAGCAAAACAACATGTCTGTATATAAAAGAAACAAATTGTTCATTGGACAAAAGTAGCTCTCATAAAGGTTGGGTACTCTGATTCCCTGCGTTTTACAAGTGATTTTATTAGTGATAAATTGATTTCACCCTATGACTTGAATTTATCATCATGCTCTATCACTGTTTGTCAAGGTCAATTCACACTTTGCAAAATATATGTCTTGAGGCTTTAGGAAAATTAAACATTTCTGATTCTGTGCCACAAATATTTAGCTGTATATAGTGTTTTTTTTCTAACTCTTGACTAATTTGGGAAATGAATGTCACAATTAAAAGTTATATATCCTTTTCCTCTGCGAATGAGTTCAGAACTATTTCCACTCCCCTCTCTTTCAGATTCAATGTAGCAGAATACTGACAGTACTGAGATCAAAAATTAATAAATGAGAGCTCATGAGATTGAAAATTTCTGTATGAAAAGGGTACAATATTTTGGAATAAGTAACATGCTGCAGGAAGGGAAAGGATTGATATCAGCTACACATCAAATAGTAGGTTAATCTAAAATATATAAGGAATTTAACAAACTGAACTTCAAGAACACCAGCAAGCAAAATTTAAAAATAGGGTATAGATCTAAACAGAGAATTCTTAAAAAAAAAAAAAAAGAAACGCAAATGACTGAGAAGCAGGAAAAGACATGTTCAACATCCTTAGTTATCAGAGAAATGCAAATCAAATTTATTTTGAGATTTCATCTTATTTCAGTCATAGTGGTCAAAATCAATACAACAAATGAGAACTCATACTGGTGTGGATGTGAGGTAAAGGAATTACTCATCCTTGCTGGTGGAAGTACAAAGTCATGCAGTCACTATGAAAATTAGTGTCGTGAGTCCTCAGAAAGCTGGAAACAGATCTACCTCAAGATCTATCTGTACCATACTTAGTCATATACCCAAAAGACTCCACATACTATGAGACACTTGTTCAACTATGTTCATTGCTATTCTATTCATAATAGCTAGAAATTTGAAAGAGCATAGATATCCATCCATGGATGAAGGATAAAGGCAATGTAATACATTTACAATGAATTATTACCCAGCCATTAAAAAATGAAATCAAGAAATTCACAAATAAATGATGGAGCTGTGTAAGGTAGCCCAGACTCTGAAAGAAAAAAAATGTGGTATGTATTCATTTATGCATATATGTTAACTGTTGTGTCTTTGATAAGCTTGCATACAGACAGAGTAAGAGAATGGGGTTACGGACGGATCCCTTAGGAAAGGAATATATAGTATTTGTGGAAGACAAGGAGTGGGGACAGGACGTGAGACCAAACAGAGCTGTAGAGGATAGAGGGGCAAGGGAGGAAATACAGGACAGGACATACTTAAGGCCATTTATAGGATTATAGAAAAAAATGTATTACAGTAGAAGCTTCTTTCATGTGTGTGTGTGTGTGTGTGTGTGTGTGGTGCTCTACATGAATTTTCAGAGTAGGGGAGACAGAAGAATGGGGAAGATGGAGTCCCAACTGGTTATTTCTCATGACCAAATTAAGCTTCCCATGCCAGCAATGGGTTATTTCTGATTTGTTGGCCCCAGGGGAACCCACAAACAATTCAGGATTTTGCTAAGAATATGGGTTGCCCTTAACAAGTTGAGGCCAAAACCATGTTGCTGAAGGCAATAATTACAAAACTTTAAATATGGAGAAGTCAAGCTACTGCCTACAAGCCTTCAACCCCTACAGAGTAGTGTTCATGGTATTTGAAGGTACTGTGCATGCTACCAAAGGAGAAAGGGAAATACCAACCTAGCTACCAACTGTTCAACTTGCAATGGTTACCTGCCTACAAGATGCACTATGGAAATCTGCTTGGATGGCTCAGAACCTGAGACCAGATAAGACAGTGACATTGTGAGAAACCAAAGGTGACTGTTCTGCTGAGATTCTTATATACTCATTTTAAGTTTCCTTCTGCAATAGATGAGGACAAGAAGAGAGACCTACAGGTGGAAAATGTGCACAGACAGAGAAACCTTAGAAGTTAGTCTTAAATGATATATCTCCATAAAATTCCTCCCCTCCAGGCTCTTGGAATCCTGTGTAAGAAGAGGTGAAAAACTATACAGCTAGAGGGGATGGAGAACACCAGGAAAATAAGGCCCTTTAAGCACAGCAGGGCTGACATACACATGAACTCAGGGAGACTATGGTACCATGAAGAGTGGCTTCATGGTTCTTCACCAGATAGGTTCAGAGTGCTGAGAGAAGTGGAAATGTGCCGCCATTCCCAATGCAAATGCAAATGAGAAATTAGTCTTTTCCCCTGGAATCTCACTGGGACTACAAATACTAAACCCAGGCCTCATGTCTGGAAGTAGATGGATAACAAAATTAAATTCATGATTTTTTCAAAGTTCTTTTTTTCTCATAAGGCTTTGAAAGGGCATTTCTTTTCTTTTGTAACCTTGTATGTCCTTTGCTTCCAGTTTTTCTTTTGTTGTTGTTCTTAGGAGATTTTTGTGTATAGAGAGATGTGTGTCTCTGCATGGGTATGTATATCCTATGCTTTCTCTCCAGCTCTTTTACTGATTGTTTTTTTGCTTCTATTCCAGTTTGTTATTTTTGCTCTTTCTTATTTTATTATTGTTCTTTAGATGCATGTTTGTTTTCTAAAGGGAGAGAAAAATCATATGGATGTGAATGGTAGGGAAGAGGGGGAATATAAGAGGAGATGAAGGAGTGGAAACTAAAATATATTATATAAAAATCTACTTTCAGTAAAGGAAAAGATTATGTATACATATATATGTCTAAGTAACGGAGGCAATATTACATTTATTGTATTTGATAAATTTCTGAGAGTATTTTTCTTTCAAACTGTATGATACCATTCAATGAATGCAAAATTTTAAATAAGAGTTTTTCTAAGTCCAGTTTCTAATATGCTATCACAGCCTATTTTAATGTTGAAGTTTTTATTCATTATTTTTCTAAATTGAAATAAAATTTATTAATTAAAGATTTTTTAATTAAAAGGATTTCTTAAGTTAGCTGATAATTTCACTTACTTGCCTCAATACATAAAGAATCTAATGCAGGAAGGTAGGATGTGAGCCTGTTCCTATTACACTGCACTGCGCAGGTGTCAGTCTATGCATCTGTGAAGTAATACCATTGTGTTCCCAACTTCCTGAAAGCAGTTTCAGATCACGGTTTGTTCAACAGTGTAATTTTATAACCCAACAGAGGCATTGTAAGATTTACAATCAATTCACAAGCATAAGTTCAAGACTATGCTAATCTCACTCACCTTGCATGTTCCTATCTCTGTTAGATTCATGAGTTTTGCCGAATATTAATTAGCTGTTGCTTTGATAATTCATACGTTCTAATTCTGTACTGTAACCTCAAATAGAATACATAATATATTCTTGTCCAAATTAGTATACACAGTTTGAGAAGGCTTGTACCTTAGACAGTGCAGAATGCAGAAATAGTTGAATAAAATGTTTCAAATTGAGACAGATGCACTAACTTTGGAGCAACTGTTCAAATATCAACAGTTTTATGACCATGTAAAAAGAAAATTCCAAGCAGATACACTGTTCAGTTTTCTACCTCTTCCACTGTTAATAGAAATGTGATTTATCAAATTACACTTTGTTCAATGATGAAGTTTTAGTAAAACAATAACTCTTATTTTAGTTATTAGAGGTTAAATCATTCATGAAAAACCTATTTGTTGACAATTATTTTACACACACACACACACCATGGGGATTTATTATGTTTTCTATGTAATAGTATATCTTATATCTTTCATCATAGTTACAATTGTTTGTCATCTTTATAATAACCACACAATTAAAGGTTAATATTATCAGACAATTGGGTCAGAACACAAAAACAAGCAAGTGGCAAAGACTCCCATACTTTGTGGTAACTTTTAGCATTATGAGTTAGTCTTGGTTATCAGTCAGCATCTTGTTTCACCAACTAGTTCATCATTTGCTTTAATCATCCTTTTCATTTCTTTCTTAGAGTGTGGATACTATGTTAGTTACTTTTCTCATCGCTGTTACAGAATCTGATTAAAAGGAAAATGACTTTTTAATTACTTTTTGTTGATTTTTATTGAACTCTACATTTTTATCTGTTCCCCTCCCTGCCTTTCTCCTCTCCTCCAACCCTCTCCCAAGGTCCCCATTCTCCCAATTTACTCAGAAGATCTTGTCTTTTTCTACTACGCGTGTAGATTAGATCTATGTATGTCTCTCTTAGGGTCCTCATTATTGTCTACGTACTCTGGGATTGTGATTTGTGGGCTGGTTTTCTTTGCTTTACAAGTTAAGAGGATACATCCATTGCGGGTTAGGGCCAGGGTACATACACATGAAGATGGGAGCATAATGTCATTGGGCACATTGCATGTCAACACTCAGAGAGCAGAAAGAGGGGACACTGTTGATCTATTTGAGTCATTCCCTACCCAGTCCCACTTTTAATTCAGTCTAAGACACAAGCCCAAAGGAAAGTGCCATGAACCTTGAAGCTGTGTTTTTCTGAAGTTAATCCTTTATGTTAACAAGTTACAGCCACAGTCACAGGTGATCTCTTAGATGATTCCAAATCAAGTCCAGTTAATTAATTTAATTAATATCAAACCACCGAAAACTTGGATTTATCTCCTGTGGTTTATACAATAAACAATGACTGTCAAGATTTCAGCGATTTAATTCTACCAATAGTTTGCTTACTTTATGTGTCTTGGAATGGTTCCAAGGAAATTTATGTCACAGAGAAATCCAGGCAAGCTGGAGTCAGTGGAGAATATGCCCATATTCTGCTCTTATAGAACATGGTTATGATAAATTTGGTCATGTTGTATGTTTACTGCTAATGATGGGGATTACAACAGTGAGGAAAATTGATTGTTAATTTTCAACTTAGTAGTGTAGTTTTTTCGTAAAAAAACGATATTGAAATTACTCTACAGGAATTCTTTGAAATTTTTCACAATTCTATTTATTCTCTTAAGTGAAATATCAAAATTTCATTGGAATTTGCTTTATTGAACTACTAGAAACCATCATTTTCTCTCACAATAGTTCTAGCAAGGGGTATTGTAAAATGTTTAATATCACAATTTTCAAAATTATGAACATTGAACTTTGTCTGGCAAATTATGAATGCTACAGAGGGTTTTCAATAATTATAATGTCTCCAAAACGAATAATGATTATTAAATGCAGCCAACTGCTTCCGTCTTTTCTGAAACTAATGTATAAACCACCCTCTTTTTTCCATTATAACACCACAATTAATAACAGTCATGTTCCTTGAAATCACCAATGACATCATTAATATTTTAGGCTTTTGTGATATAAAGAAATTTAACATTTTTAGTAAATATTGATTGTTTTTCTTATTTACTTCAATGTGATGATGAAAACAAGGTGTTTGCTAAGCTGCTGGTCTGTAAGCTTTCATGACAAAATGAATAGTCATTTGTTAGATTATTTTTTTAAGTATTCGTAATGTGAAGTCCAGTAGATTGTTTATATTATCTGTGTCTTCCAACTAAAAATTGGTATTGGGATTTATCCACCCTAAATTTAACTTCTGCTATCTGAAAATAGCATTATTCATAATACTACAGTGAATAATTGTGAATAGATAATGGTACTACATTAACAAATGCCTTCGGTGTTTGCAGGCACAGATTCATCTATAATGAGTGCTATTTTTACTTTATGGCATTCCCTTGCTTGTACCACCTTTTTCTCTTTTCCCCTAAGGCAGGTCCTAGAATGTTGTAACTAGGTGTGAGTTTCAAATGACAGCAGTCAAATAACATTAATCCTAACCTTCTTTCTTTTACTAATCCTTATCCAACACTTTCAGCTTGCCCGATGACAGAGGATTTCCATGATCTGCAGCTGGGAAGTCATACAGTCCTTCCTCCAGTGTCCTCTGCGCTTGATCTTCACGCTCCATTGACCACTTCAATCCCTTCATTTACTATTTTGAGAAGAGGATTTTTGAAGGTCTTTTCCATTTCTGTTTGGCAGTGTCTTACTTTGTGGATCACAAGGTCCTCACCAATTCATCTACAAATGTGGTTTCAGCAGAAAAGTCTTATCCAAGAGCATGAACAGACAGACACAATTCACTCATGCTATTTCTCTACACACTTCTTTATTTTCTTTGAACCTATCACCAAATGACAACCTCAGTCATCTCTCTTAAGGATGCAAACCAGAATAAAATATAATGAAAGGTAAATGCTCTCAAGACCCCATATTTATCATATCTATCCGTAGACTTGTTATACAAGCAGAACAGTACTATTATTATAAAGTTCTCTTTATAATATAAAGGCATCTGTAAATAATCTCAATATATATAAAACTTGACAAAAACAATAAAAAGACTGAAAATAAAGTTTAACATTTTCAAAGTAATAGAGACTGCTTTTTTTAAAGTCAGATTTATGCATCTTTTTCCCATAATCCTGCTGGAAAGCTAAGTCAACCCACACCATTCCCTAATTAGCAATTAATTCACCAAATGTACCATATGTATGAAAATGTCAAGTTCAATCAGTAAGTGCACATCATGCTGTCTCCACTTAAGATGATGACAATGTAGCTGTAGAAGTAAAGTTAATGGGGAGAAGCACACAGCTAAATATGCCAAGTGTCGTAGCTGACGCTACAGAGTTGAAGCATCGGAGGTGGGCTCACATGAACTAAATATAAGTTGCCTCCCAAAGAAGGATGAGCAACAGAGTAGCAATTTATATATTCAGGACAATGCCATGTAATGCACTTAGATTGACGAACTAAACAGAGATTTACATTCAGTATAAACGCATGTGTTGTGTAGGCTGAATGTAAATCATTTTTTTTTTTTAAATACAGAGAGCATAAAATGGTTGCACAATTAGAAGTGTGAAAAAATGCTGTCCTCAAGTTTGACTCACTGGGGAAACATTTTTGGAAGAGTTAGCCAAACCCTAGCTGATTTTCATCTTCGAGTTTTCCAAAGAAAAGGCCTGCCTCTACAGGTCACCATTTCCCCCAGTTGACAAAGTCATGGGGTCAGCATAACTTAACATGGTTTGTCCATGGCAGTGGGAGAAGAAGCTCCACGTTGCTGTGTTTAGCAGCCTGAGTTCTTGTTAGTGTTCTCTTTTGAGGTACAGTCGGGGCTACTGAGTCTGTTCCAGAGAAGCGTTTAGGGAAGAGTTAGCATGCTGCAGAGCCGAGGTTGAGGAAGATGCAGTTTTACCAGTTTTAAGCATCCAGTGTTCCCTGCATCTTAGCTGTAAGGATTGTGGTATTAGACATATCAATTGCAGCTGGTCACTACAGGGACAGCTGGTTTCGGCATTTTAAGCAGTTGAGGATTTCTGTGGTAGTCTCCAATTAAGAAAACCAAAAAGAAGCTTCTTCAATGTGGAGTGCATGGCAAACTTTTCCATGAATGTAAGAACAAGCCTTTGGAAGCAAGCTAGATAATACGAAAAGGTGACAGCAGGAGGCTCTCCTCTGGTGTCCATAACCTCACCAGCAATAGAAAATTGCGCCTAGAGTATTAGGCATAACTTCTTCCTTGCTGAGCATCGTAAAGTTCAGTTAGAGTGCTCTGGCTATTCCCAAGGTATAAATGCCACTATTGTATTCTTGCGATGCCTGGGATCATTGTGATTTACACCTGGATAGAGACATATTTAAATGTGTGTGTATACATACATATCTATATATCTATTTATCTATCATCTATCTATCAATCAATCTATCTATCTATCCATTTATCTATGTATATATAAGGAATACTTGTAATTTTTTCTTCTTTTTTATTTTATTTTATTATTGTTATTACAAATGTTCACCTCCTCCCCTTTTCCCATTTCTCTCCCCCTCCCCCCAATACTTGTAATTTTTAAGTAAATATAAAATATCTCCCTATTTTTCCAAATATTCTTAGTGTTATATATCAAATTATTATAGAGGTCCTGGCAACTTCAAATCAGATCCACATGCTTAAATAGTAAGCATCCTCATCCTTTGAGCCATATCCTCAGCTCTACTGTGCTCTTGCTAAAGCAAAGGTGAGTGTCATGATATTGCTATGCTACAATGTATCTAAAGCATTTTAACCTCAATGTGCAAATAAGCACAGATAATATAGTTCTTGAAAGTCATTCAGCAATGTAAGGGAACAGCTATGTGATTAATTTCTGTAGTTCTACCTTTCATTTTATGATACTTCAGGTGTTCTCATAGCCTCCGTTTAAACAATACACACTAAAATCATAAGCATAGTTATTTTCCAGTGTTCAATTAAAACACCCAGAACTCAAGAGACCATAGGTAATATTATTTGACCTTACATTATCTCCAGCTGTGATAGTCACTAACAAAATTATGATTAAACAAGAACTTAATAAAATCGCATTACATAAAAATTCAAGTAAATCACAATGCTAATCAGATGTCTACTTACACTTTTGTTTCCCTCTCATCTCAGGTTTATTCCCCTACATTTGAATCCACTGGGATTCAAATTTTTCTAATAGTTTTTATTAATATTTTTTTCACTTGTCGATGAATAGACATGGCCATATAATGCTATCATTTTCTATTTGTCTATTTTACTAAACATATTACAGTGAGCTTGAAAATGTAACTTAAAATACAGTTTCACCTGTTTTTAAATATCTTTATACAATATAATTTTGAACATTCAAAGGCTAAAATTTAATGAATTTCAACTGTGTGCTTGGTCATGAAACCATTGCAGCAATCATGTTAAACACACTTGATCATCCCCCTAAAGCTGGCACAAGACTTTTTTCAGGATTCTTTCCTCCTTTGGCATTTTTTTTCTAGTATCCTAAATAAATAAAGTCAAATTACAAAATGGATAATTTATAATAATTCTTGAAAAAGTAAAGAATCTTAAAATATATTTGGTGTAATTATGTAAGAAATCCATTAAGTAGGTCACTTGTATGTTAAAATTTTATATATATATATATATATATACATACACACACACATATGTAATATGAATCAAGATTTAGTTTTCCAGAAGAATAAAGTATTTTGTAGCTGGAAATAATAATGAAGTTCACCTATCCCTTAAAAAACAGAGAAGGTAAGAAATTAGCAAAGAATTGAAATAAAATTATCTTCACTGGAAAAATTAAGACACATGTCAGGATAAGAATATTTTAGATTAATCTCCAATGAGCTCTCAATGGTCACTAGTAAAATAGGCTTCATTCTAGAAGAAATAAATAGACAACGCAGATATTAGTTGGTTGTGGCTCTGCGTCTTCCTTGGGGTCTTTGGCTACATTGGTCCGCAAGAGTGGAGGGAGCATCAGCCAGGAACAGGCTTCAGACAGCTGTGGGTAGAATGGAGACAGCCCTCTGGCAGTAAGATCAACTTTATTCCAGAGTATAAGGAATATATAGGATTAGGGAAACTGGCGACAAATCCTAATTTGTAATAATTGGCATGTTCACCTGTGGCAAGGCTTCCTACCTGCAGTTGAGTTCGTAAGCAGATCTTCTATTACTAGTCTTCTAGCAGGAATCTGTGCCAAGCAAGGGTCAAGCAAATAATAAATTGAACTTCTGGATTAGAGACATCTTTCAGATAAGTTCAGTCCTCCAGGCCCACGGAAATTCTTTAGATAAAGTCAGGTAGAGAGCAGAAAGTTTCAGTGATGAGGGTAGGAGTCTCCATGCAGTGAGACTTTTGGAAAATGCTGCCAGGCCAATTTCTGACCATCCATAAAGGGCTTCCAACAGTTGGTGGCATATTTTGCCCTGTGTAATTATCTATATTCTTAAACTGATGTGTAAATTTATTATATTCATCTTGTATCAAATTAGATATTTCTTTGTATCCCAAATTACAATCTTAATGAATTATATTTAACTCTAAAATTTCAAAAAATTGATTAAACACATAGATTGGTCTATAAATTTCACAAAATTACCGTATCTTGATTTTAATCGCCATACCCAAAAGCAACAATTTTGGTTGTTAACATTATACACACCCAATATTAAGGTCTGTCATAGCCACTATATGTTTAAAGCATGGTGTTGATGTAAGTCATTTATTTACTAATCAAATTGCTGAAAATCTGCTTAGAAATAATTTTAACCCACTTGAGTGAGGGGACAAATAGGCATTGTCCCTGTGAGTGAAAGTAACAATTTATCTATGAATATTTTACTTTGTATTTCAAATTCTACATGAAATAAAATCACAATTCCAAGACATCTTTTGAATTTATATCCAAATTTTCAACATATGCATGGTATCAACAAAAGATTACAAGGGATACTTTGCCCTGGAGTTTGTGGCATTGTTCTTGAACCCAGTCTCTGAACTCTAGAACCCACTCTCTGTCCTTTTTGGCCTATTTACTTTATAAAAGGATGTACATTTTCCCAGTTTTTGAACATCCTATTATAAAAGACATTCAAAGCAGGCAACTTCTTTTAGATTGTCCCAGTATGCTACCATCTATCCTTGGAAAATAGAAAAAGAGTAATGACCTCCATTGCCACCTGCCAATGTTCATGGTCCCTATCCCAACAGGGGCAAACAAGGGCTATGCTCCCCACCCTTCTAGCTTTGATAGCACAGCTACATCTTCTCCAGAAGGTCACATTACAACAGCTTTCAAAATGTTCCCTAGCTTATGATTTCAAGGATCCATTTGATACACAGGAAGAAGCTAGGCAGTGAGATATATTTTTAAATTTTTAATGTTTTTATTTTTTAAATCTGTTTACAAAAATATTATTATATTTGTTCTCCTCCCCTAACTCATTCCAGTTCCTCTTCCAGTTCTCTACCTATCAAACCTCATGTTCGGTTTCTCACTTAAAATGAAACAAAGCAAAGCATATACAGGACAAAAATGTTTTCAAGATACCACATAAAAGCGATTAGGAAACTGGCCTAAGAAATATCCTTCCATTTCCAGAACAACATGTTTCTGTTAACGTGAGGAAATTCTTATTTCAGTTTTATCATGATATAAATCTTATTCTATAGATTCTGAGTGAATAACAGAAACATTTAAAAATGCAACAGCACAAGCAATGTAGTATAATAACATTTGATAAAAATATAATTAGTTGCTAAACTATAATTTTTCCATTTTGGAAACAGATAGTTCAAGATGCAAATGATAAATCTCTAAATACATGTATATTTTTATATGTCTATGATTTGACTATTTAGGACAATTTGAGGTTCTTGAAGAAAAGGAAAAACTGTAACAAAGCTGTATTTGAAACCCCACAATTTCTTCAAATTGAGAAATTAATGCCGAGATAATTTAATAAATTCTATTAAATTCTGAAATTTCATGTATTGATTGACTACAACTTTTAGTAATGTCATAGAGATTAAAAGATAAACACTAGTATATAACATTACAGGTCAATTTCAAGGCTTCACTTAGTCTTTTATTTGAAAATGTAGGACAGACTCTAGAGAATAAAATGCTACTCTCTGAAGAAAGTAGAGTTTAAATCTTTTATTTGATGCTCATGTTTTTAAGAATTATATTATACATAACATGTATACACTTACTTTTCAAGTTATCAGGTATAATGATAGTTGAAGTGTATATTTCTATGAGCAGACTCCTGTAAGAAATATAAATACATCTTTTGATAAGAAAACAATGCAGTCACCTTATGTTTCAGTATACAGAACTGTTGCTTTAAGGATAGGCATGGCTTTGTTAACTTCCCAAATTTTCTCTCCAGGGCAATAGAAATAATTTCATTAAAACTAAAGGGGGGAAAGTTGGCTAGGAATAGCATTTACAGAGCTTGAAGTGATCCAGAGCACTGGGGCAAGCTTCCTGATCACCAGAGCACTGACTCATCTAGCCACAAGTGGTTTAAAATGAGCCTATATCATCAGCCTCTTTCCCCCAGAGTCCTCTTCTAATCCCTGCAGAAGCACTGGTCAAAGACAGAATTTTTCTTCAGCACACAAAATTCATATAAAATCATGTCTAAAATCCAAGTAAAGCCGAGTCTAAAATCTATTAAAAGCCATATAACTGATCCTTAGACTGCTTTTACTCTGAAAAAAAAAGATGTATTCTATTGTCTGACGATTGTGTAAATCAATTATGCCAAGATAGATGATGTTAGGATGCTTTGGAAGAGTCAGGATTGTACTAAGATAAACATTTTAGTAATTGGTAGAGTCTTTAACTTTGGAGAAGAATTTATATCACCAGTTTTTATTTACTTTGTTGTACTTTCACCATATGCAAGACACTATAGCATAGAAAAACTTTAAGGAAGAAAAAAATGATCTTACTTATCTCAGTTTGTAGAATGAATGTCGCTGAAGTGAAAGGCAGAAAAGTA
Source organism: Chionomys nivalis (assembly GCF_950005125.1). Classification (NCBI taxonomy): domain Eukaryota; kingdom Metazoa; phylum Chordata; class Mammalia; order Rodentia; family Cricetidae; genus Chionomys; species Chionomys nivalis. The sequence goes on from NC_080101.1 coordinate 30,914,045, forward strand.
TTTACAGAAACTTCAACGACACATTACATATGATGTGATCAATTATACCTTTGTTGTAAATAAATCATGTCAGTAATAGAATCTTAGTGTTAGGGCCTTACCACAGCAAGAGAAAAGACAATTTAGAATTCACAGGTGGGATAATAAGTTCTCAAAAAAAAAAAACCTAGGATGAAATGTCTAAATATGCCATAAGCATGCTTTGCTAATTTGAAGCCTCAGGTCTAAATGATACTCATTATCACACATATTAATTAGAACAACAAAAAAGGGACATATCACCTTCACATATAAAAAACACATAAATGAATGAAATAAACATATTAAGTGACAGAAGAAGAAGATTGCCTGGAAGGCGTCACAGTTAAAATGTTTACAAAACTCAATTCAGCTTTAGGAACAAAAAAGAAAACCATTTAGCTATTTACATGTCCTTATGACATTGCATTCTCTGTTAATTGTGAATATAATAAGTTAATTCTGCCTTATATAAGTCATTCTGCCATAATGACAACTAAGTTCTGGTTAAAGAGTAAAATAATATTATCAAATTATAGTAAGTGATGAAACCCAAGTCCATAAGCATTCAGGTTCCAACCTGTGAAACAATATCAGGAAAGAAGACTTAGCTATATTTTAGATTGTTCCAATTTCAGTGTACATTTTTTTTCTTATTGTAATATGATAACTGCCATTGCTACAGGACATTCCATAGGCCAAGAAGATTTAAGTCTCCAAAAGAACTCTGTTTATATTCCCAAGTTTGGAAATCCTATAATTTGTTAGCTGGGTGGTGGTGGCGGATGCCTTGAATCTCAACACTTGGAAGGTGGTTCTCTAAGTTTGAAGTCAGCCTGGTCTACAGAGCCATGACCAGGACAGACAGGAATACACAGAGAAACCCTGTCTTGGAATTTAAAAATAAGGAAAAATAATTTCTTAAGCTGGAATTTTTCTTAAGGTAATCTGGGCAATCATACTCTTTCTTGTTTTAAACTGAATAACAAATTTATTATTTTTCCTTGAGGGGTGTGTCATATATCATAAATTGGGGATAAAATGAGATTGCCCAACAAAATAGATTAGATAATAAAAATCAATTAAAAAATAGAATTAAATAAAATATATGTAATGACTTTCTAATTCCTACATAACTGCCACACAGTTTCCTAAAATCTTACACATGATTACATAATATAAAGTGAATGATGTTGTTCTTGCAACAAATATTTTTAAAGGAACCCTGGTTCAAGGAGCATCATGAAGAGAGAAGAGAGTATAAGATACATCATTCTACCAGTAATTGTGAATGCGACTAACAGTCTCTTCCCTTGGTCTTGAAATCTGTTTTCAGCACTCATTATAGAAGGTTCAATCCAAACAGATGCATTCTTATGCCAAGAATTTTGAATCTCATTTTCCTTTTCCAAATTTCTATGAAATAATTTTACAAGACATAATATAAATTGTCAATGGGTTGTCTTTTACAGCCACATTTAGTCAATATGATAATATTTGCATACTATGAACTTTAGATTTATAATTGGCACTGAACTAGAGAATAATCAACATGAAGTAAAAGACTCATTTTTTCTCACACATTCTTTTTCCTTTTATTGAAAATAGACTTTTTCTCACCTAATATGCTCTGACTAAGGTTTCCTTTCCCTTTATTCCTCCCAGTTCCTTTCCCTCTATATCCACACTTTTTCTGTTTCTCATTAGAATGCAGGCTAGTTAGTTTTTAACAAAACTACACATTAGTATAGAATGAAGCAAATAGAATGAAAAGACCACAAGAAAAGGCAAGAGAAACAGATATAGACAGAGACCCATTCATTTGTAAATACTGGAATCCTATAAGAACATTAACCTGGAAGCCATAATCCATATCTGAAGGACTCATACAGTCCCTGTGCATGCTGTTTCAAGTCTCTGTAAGTTCATATATTTATAGATCATGTTGATCTTTAGTGTCCTCCATTCTGTCTAGATTCTACACGCTTTCTGCCTCCTCTTTCACAGGTTTCCCTGAGTGTTGGGTATTGGTTGTATTTCATGGAGTGGGCCTTATGTAAATCAGATATTGGTTGGTTACTCCAAAAAGCTTTGTGTCACCATTGCACTAGTGTATCATGCAGGCAGTCACGATACCACTGAGATCAAAGTGTTTATAGCTCCTTTGGTGTTTATGTTTCTCCTTTGATTCCATGCAGAATATCTTCCTGAACCAAAGGTGCCAGAACATTAGGATGAAGGTTTTATGTAGGTACCAATACTAGGTGTTTTCTTTGACAAAAAATATTCTTGAAGATGCCACGCACCGCGTCCCCGTGTCTGCGCTCTGTGCGCTGGCACCCAGTTCGCGAGCTTTGAGCAAGGGGGCTGGAGATTAAAATACACAAACACACACACACAGACAGAGAGACAGAGACATGGGTCATCCTTGAATTCCCCAAGAATGCCCCCTTTATTGTGTTCAGGGGCAGATTATATAGAGATAGGCATGCCCCAGCAAAACCCACCAGAAACCACTCTCCTGCCATCAAGAACTCCTGAAAGTCTTGTGCTCAGAGCAGCTGTAGGCACTCAGATCAGGGGATTACAAGAAATTCAGTATCTGGGTCTCACTGCTCCCAACATTAGGAGACCTTTTGTGGCTAATTTATACTTATCTTGAAATTAAGACTAGACTTTTGTATTTTGATAAAATACAAAATTTTCAAGCATTCTTATCTGTCTGGTTGAACATTTTGAGCCACCTAAATTGATCTATACATTTTAAAATATTAATAATTGTTCTTCATAGAACCTAAAGGGAGTCAGATTTTTCTTTCACACAAAAGCAGTTGCATTAAGATCTACTCCATGTGTATTATGGAATCTGTGCAGTTTACAAAGAACCATACCAAAGATACTATGTGGCAATGATGTGCTCATAAATTAACAAAGTGGGACTTCATAAGACTGTCTTCTAAAGAATCACTATCAGTCCTCATAGCCAGAAATCCATCTGAAGAGAAAAATATCTGTCAATGTTGCATATTTGAGAGGAAATCTGAAGTGGGCAAATTGTGTGATGACCACTGTGCTTCCGAATTTCCAGCTTAGGGAGATACATGCAGTGAAGACACCTATATACATCAAGATGCATTCCAGACAGCATAACATCAATCAGAGAAGCAAGGTCTTACTATCATCAGCAAAACATATTGCTATCTTCTCAGATCATGCATCAGTGAGGAAGACAAAGGAGGCTAATGTAATAAAAAAAAATGATAGTAAAATTCTCAAAAACAACTCACCAGGTACAAAGTAGCACATTTTAGAAACTTAAATAAAACCTTAATTTTGAAACATTGCAATCAAAATGCTAAGGAATCTGGATGTCAGACAGTTAGAGAGATATTGTTTTGGAAGTTTATGATTAAGATATAACAGCTATAGAAGTATATTTTACAACTGGGATTGATTTATACAAATAATATTCTGTATCTTCATGTAATTTTTTTCAGTTAAGAACGTTTTTAAGAAGATTAAACTGTAATCGTATCCTATGACTCTTACAATATTTCTCCCTCCTCTTTCACAGGATTCCATTAAACTTCAGGGGATCAAATTGATAGGCACATCCCAAATATGATCAAGTTTCCAAGGTAGCTTATTTTAACTAGCTGCAAGTCTCTATATTTAGTATATCTACTGAAGTATCAAGACTTTTCTGATGATGGCTGAGAAAGACATTGATCTATTATCACAGTAGAATGTGGTTAGGAGTATCTTACCGCTATCTATGTTCCATTTGCAAAGTTGTAGTATTTGGTTTTCTGCTAACTCTTTGACCTACCTAGTCTAATATTCATGGCCATCCAAGCAGTGTTAGAAACTGGTTCCATCTCATGGAATGGGTCTTAAATCCAATCAGATATTTGTTGGTTACTCCCACAAGCATTGTGCCACTACTGCACTAGTGCATCTTGCATGGAGGTCACCATTGTATAAAATCAAAGGTTTTGTAGTTGGGATGGTATTTGTCTTTATACTTTAGTATCATGCAAAGTACCTTAAAGTAGCATCAATAGTACTTTATAGTGGTGAATGTTCTAGGTAGGTATCAACTCAACACATCTATGTTCAATGAATAGTGTATGTGCTACCTTCAACAGTAGGGACAATTCTGTAGTCTTGCTTTGTCTTAATGATGATATCCTTTGCTTTACAGTTACAAGATGTCACATCAATTAGTTGCTGTTCTTATCAGCATTCTGTTCAGAAGGTCCTTTCATTTGTCAGTAATTTCAAGATTATTCCCCACTTACTCTTCTACCATAGTCAGTGTATCTGTCTTATGCTGAGGCCTCTCATCTATCTGGAGTTGAGTTTTATGCATGATGATACATATTGATCTAATTGTATTCTTCTACAGGCAGCCTTACAGTTTGACAAGAACCCTTTGTTAAAGATACTCCTTTTATTTTTATATTTCTAGATTCTTTACAAAAAAGAAATCAGATGTCTAAAAGGGATTGATATCTGGGGTTTCAATTAGATTCTATTTATAAATGTACCTGGTTTTTATGCCAATAGCATGCTGGTTTTATTACTAAAGCTCTATGGTACAATTAAAAATTTGAGGTGATGATGATGACTCCTACAATTCTGTTCTACAATTCCAAAACAATCCAGCATTGTTTTAGATAGTTTGGATGTTTCAAATTTTCTATATGAAAATAAAGTTCATACTTTCAAGTTATATAAATAATTGTCTTAGAATTTCAATGGAGATTAAATTAAATCTCCTGATTGCTTTTGGTAAAATGGCTATTTTTACTATAACAATCCTACTGCTGCATTAGCATGGGGGAATCTTTCCATCTTCTGACAGTTTCCTCAATATTTTTCTTCAGTGTCTTAAACTAAGTATTATGCAAATCTTTCAGTTGCTTAGCTAGCATTTTCTCAAAATACTTTATATTTTTGAGGATATTTTGAAAGGTATTGTTAATCTGATTTCATTACCAGTCTATTTTTCCTTAATATAGCAAAGTTATAGATTTTGTGTATTAATATCATACCCTACTACTTTTCTGAAAATATCTATCATCTGTAGGAGTTTCTTGGTAGAATTTTTAGACTCATGGATGTATAGTATCATGCCATCTGCAAGTATGGCAAGATACTATGACTTTTTCATTTCCTATTATTGTCTTGATCTCTTTAGGGTGTTTTATTGCTTTATCTAAGACTTCAAATACCATATTGAGTAGCCAAAACAGGTTGCCAGTTAGCAAGCTCAGGGAGAGCCCATGGAATTGAAGTTGGAAGACAAAAAGGAGAGTAAAACTCACCTAACTGATTTCTTGGCCAGCAGTGCCAGCGAATTTCTAGGGAGAGACTTCTCAGATGTTAGTGAGTGAGACTGTAGATATAATCTTAAACTCTCTGTTGATATTTTTAAAATATTAGAGAAACTAAACTTAATGAAAGGTTGATTTTGGCTCTTGATTTCAGAGTTTTCAGTTTTTGATCACTCCTGTTAATGGAACAGTAAATCAAGGTATAAGGGCATGGAGGAATAAAAGTTATTCATTTTGTGGTGTCCAGAAGCAGCTGAGAGGAGATATAAAGAAAGAGATGATGTGTAAGGCACCAGGTCTAAAATATATCTTTCAAACTTACTCACACAATGGCAAAATCACACCTATAACTTTGCACAATATCCTGGAGTTTTCATGATATCCAAACAATACCACAAGGCAGGAACTGTGTCATCAATAATGGAACTTTTGAGGAACAGTCTAGATACTTTCAAAACAACAGGTTTACTTGCATTTCTGTTGACACTGCAGTAAACTACAGTGTGTTTTCTTTAACCAAATATCCCTCTGTCTCCTTAATCTTTCCTCCTCCACAGTTAGTGACACCACTAATCATTTTTAGACTTCCATCATTTTATTAGTTTTAGAAAAATTTATGGTAAGACTATTTCTCTTCTGATTTCCTTTGACCCTGTGTTAGTTGACAATATTTGTGTATGTTTGCTTCCATATTTGATGTACTAGTTTTACAAATGATTTTTTGTATTTTTTTCTTTATAGAAATTCTTAAGATTTCAATGCAGAAAACAATAACTCTGAGGTTTTTTCCTTGCACGTTTTTAATCAGTTGCTACATAAAAATATCATAATGGTTAATGACAAACTCATAATTCACATTAAAATGATAATATTTACTAATTGTGTATTTGCCATTATATGTATTTTTAAATAAATCAATAAATAAAATAATAAAAATTATTGTTATTACCTATTTATTATCGCCAAGTTACTGGTCCACAGAATAAGCATAACAATAAGCAATTTACTTATGGACAAGCTGATTTTCCCATATATCAAAAATACAGACTTCATATGAGATTTTACATTAGATGGAATGCACATCTGTCACTGATGTAACTTAATATTATATAGACCATGAGCATAGAAGAAAGCCTACTAGTATCAACTTAATTCTCCTAATAACATGTTTCTATAGTCACTCTGCCCTCATCTGAGAAGCTTCTTATTGCAGTAGATAGGAATTAACATAACTATCCACACCAGGACCCAACAGAGAAAGTATAAGACTTTGGAGAGCTCAGACTTAAACAGGATGTCTTTAGAAATGCCCTTCTCTCCAGGTGGAAAGATTTTAAGAACCAGATGTGGTGGATGACAAAAAGAAAACCATGTCTTCCAAACACAACATGATCAGTACACATATAAAATCACAGAGAGCAAGAGAGCATACACAAAACCTACAAAAGTTCAAACCAGACAAAATAACTGAGAAAGAGAAGTGAACATAAAGTCTCACTCACGCCTATCCAAGAAGACATCAAGTAGTGTTAGTTCAGAAATTGATTTTGCATTCCTTGCAGTGTGATTGTGTGATTGCATAAAGACATGTATGTCTTGGTAACCTGCGACTCAATCTAGGAAAAAAGTACACAATATAGTAATAATTAACAAAGTATCTTTAAAATATATTTACAGATTTCTTATGAACAGACTCTTGTATGCTAATGTATATAAAAAAGCAGTATTATTGACAAAGCCTGGGTGCTTATAATAGATACACTAGGAACCAAGTTGTTAAAGTACCACATCCAGATGCTGATATGATTTTCCATCAATTAAGAAGCCTAACCAGCATTTTGTTTTAATTTAATTTTAATAACATACTGCCTATGACATCTGGCACATAATTGCCTTATCATGTTAGTTAATTTTTCATATGTAGATGTCGATATCAAATACATAATCAAAAAATCCCTGGAAGGCTCATGCAAAAAAATATATGTTTAATGCACCCATAGTTTCCTATGCATTATTCACAAACTTAGCAACATTGATTGCATGATTAAAGCAAGATGCCCTATTTTAGTCAATTAGGCAAGATTGTCAGGCATAAAAGCAATGAAGACCACACAGGTGTCACAATGTTGAATGGGAACGTAACTGTGGTTTCCACACAGTAGTTATGAAGTGAGCTATCAGTGACTTAGCAGTCACAGGTGCCTGAGAGCCCACGATGATGGAAGGCACACTTCTTTTCATTCTGTCAAGATAGTGGGAGTTCAGAAATTAGGTTTATAATTGTCATATACCTCACAAACCCACCACTTATCTACCCAGTGACCTATTTATATAAATTCATTCTTTTATGTGGTGACCTTCCACATACCCTTATCCTGAAATGTAAATGTCTCTGTGGACACTTTGGAGATTTAAGAGACCGTAAAAAGACAACTGAATATTGATATGCTTGTCTCTCTGTATTTTGATTACAAAAAGCACATCTTAAATATTTGTCTCTTTACTCTATGTGTTTAATTATATTCAAGGCATGGGAATTAAGAATGGACATGTTCCTCCCTGCTTAACTAATAGAGATATCAAATAAAAAATAACAGGATTCCTTAACTGGGAATTATCTCAGTCCTTCGTGTTTAGGCAAGTTTTTCCAAAGTCTGAAAGAGCTTCCGTTCACCCCCCCCCCCGAGAAAAGATATATGTACAATATATAGCTAAATCAGTAGTGATTTCAAGGAACAATAACATAAAGGCACTAATAACCCCTTTGTTGTATATAACTGAAATTTCTCTCTTGAAAGATAGAATTAAAACCTTAACCCCAAACTTGTCTATTATAAATCACTCCCTAAGAAGTACAGTTTAGAAACTTCTCAATAAATGTCTTTCTTCAAGTGACAATAAATAAAGTGAAACAATTTATTTCATTCACTAATCCTCAATGAGACATGTATGAGTTGCGAAGAATAGAAACACAGAGATCTGTTACTTCCGGCAAATGTTTCACAAATAGAAAAGTCTATATCATCCATTATACAAAGGTATAAATTTGTAATGGGTAAGCCTGATTCAAAGTTCTACATTTGGCAGTGATTTTGATCAAACCACTTAGGCACTCTTATTCTTTTCCTCATATAAAACCATAAAGATAATTAAAGGTTATTTTGCAGTGAGTTTTATATTTAAGTGGTGTTACACCACACTTAAAAGTAGACATCAAAACTAAAAAGAAATAAAAATAAAATTGTATTTTAGCTGAGTAGTGGTGGTGCACACATTAATCCCAGCACTCAGGAGCCGGAGGCAGGTGGATTTCTGAGTCCATGGCCAGCCTGGGCTGTACAAAAATAGTTCTAAAACAGCCAAGGTAATTACACATAGAAACCCTGTCTCTAAAGGACAAAAAAGGTACTTGAGTATGACTAGCCCATATATTCACCCCACCCACTGAGACAGTCGGACCAATCTATTGGGAGCTCACCAAGGCCAGCTGGACTGTGACTGAAAAAGCATGGGATAAAACCGGACTCTCTGAACATGGCGGACAATGAGAGCTGACAAGAGGCCAAGGACAATGGCACGGGGTGTTGATCCTACTTCAGGTTCTGGCTTTGTGGGAGCCTAGACAGTTTGGATGCTCACCTTCCTAGATCTGGATGGAGTGGGGAGGACCTTGGACTTTCCACAGGGCAGGGAACCCTGACTGCTCCTGGGACTGGAGAGGGAGGAAAAGAGGAGTGGGGGGAGGGGGAGAGGGGCGGGAGGAGGGGGAGGGAAATGGGAGGCGGGGAGGAGGCGGAAAATTTTTTTTCAATAAAAAAAAATAATAAAAAAAATAAAAAATAAATAAATAAAAATTGATCCACATGTAAAAAAAAATAAATTCTTTAAAAAACTGATTATTTTAAGATTCAACAGGATAGTGACTGAATTGAATATTTGTGAGACTAATAAATAACAAAGCACTAGTTTTTGATTTTAGAGATGTTTTCCATTACACTGGTCCTATAAGAAGCTAATAAAATTAGTATGCTTAAAGATCTTAAACTATATCAAGATGTAGGCAAAGTTTTTTTTTTAAATCAGTTCTCCTAGTCAGTTCTGTCCTTCCAGCCACTCCCAAATGAACATAGTGAGACTTATTAATTATAAGTTCTTGACCAAAAGCTTAGACTTATTGCTAACTAGCTTTTACATCTTAAATTATCCCATATACTTTTAATCTATGTTCTACCATGTGGTTTGGTGCCTTACATTCATATTGCATGTCCATCTCTAACTCTATGTACATGTCCTCTCAACTTCTGAGACTCTGCTCTTCTTTTTAGCATTCTTCTTGTCCAGAAAACACTGCCTAGTCATTGGTCAGTCTTTTTTTTTTTAATTTATTTTTATTTATTTATTTATTTATTTTTATTCTTTTTTAATTAAGATTTCCACCTGCTCCCATTTCCCATTTCCCTCCCCCTCCTCCCACATACTGCCCACTCCCCACGGTCCCCTCCCCCATCCCCTCTCCTCTTCTCCTCCCCCCACTCCATTCCCCCTCCCTCGCAATACTGAAGAGCAGTTCAAATTCCATTGGTCAGTCTTTTAATGGGAGTAATATATAATACAGAGCAGAAAAAGATTGTCCCACAGCACCAATAACTTTCATTTCTAAATCCATTTCTCATGATCAGTCAAAAAGATAATAACATATAACCACTAATTTAAAGAAAATATGAATTATAGAACATGCAGCTAAGCCCCTAGACATATACATAATGAGGATCAGTATATGAGGGATACAAAGTATCATAACCCTACATAATTACTGCAATATTGCAAGCAGTTACTGAGTTATAATCTCTAGTCAGAAGTTAGCCATGGTAGAATTTACTTCTCTTGGTACCTTTTCTTTTTCTCTATACCTTAATACTATATTCTTATATATTTTTCTTTAGTTGATATTTCCTTATCAAAGTTTCGATGTGGTGGTCACAGGGATATGTAGCAAAGATCAGGACTAATTAATCAGCCAATGAAATAGATAATAGATGCTATTTCTGTTTTGGCAGAATAGATTATGTTCTGCATCTTGCATATAATAGGCATTTAATAAGCGTTTGTTGCATAATTAGAGAAATAAAGTTATTAGGAACTAATTAGAGAGACTCATTGTTACATTTAATTGCCATCACCATGCTAAAAACATATTCCTACTTCAGTATCAATCTTTTAAGACTGTATTACAATAATCTCCAGTTCTAGGAGCCAGAACACTTAAGGGAGTGAAGTAGATTACACAGGTGATTTCTCAAAACTGAAATATGACTCAACAGTTAAGAGCACTGACTATTTTTCCAGAGGACCTGGGTTCAATTCACACATCACCGTGGTGGTTCCCAACTCTTTGTAACTCCAGGTCCACAGAACCCAACACCCAGGGCAAAATACTAATGTGCATATAGGAAAAATTAATAATAAATAAAAATCATTTCAAATAATGGAAGGACCAAAGTGACATTACTGCACCCAAAAACTTCCTTAACAAATTAAACAGTCTAGACAAGTGTCTTTAAGGTACACTTTGTTCAAAAGATGAAGATTAAATGGAAACCTGACTCACCACTCCTATTTGAGGCTGCTGTGTTCTTTTGTAATTTGCCTTTAAAAGGCTACCATTTGTTTTACTTTTACACACAAACTTTTTTTATGTAACTAACTGCATTACACTGGAAAGAAAGTCCTCATAGCTGGGTTCAATAGAAATGTTATGTTATATAAAATTATTTTTAATTTATAAATTTTCATGAGTTTTCAGTTTTATTCAGTGTCTCACGCAGTGCCCATATTTTTATTTAGTAGAAAAAGGTGACCTTACAATTTTATGTTGAGTAAAATAAGATGATATTATGTATAAAACATACCACAAATATTTCTTAATAACTAGTTTGGATCAAGGCAGAATTACCTGAAATTGATTTCAAAGCATTGTATATTTAATTGTTTAGACTACTACAAATTTATAATACAATTAGAGGCCAAAACTTTAAGTCTGAAGCGTGAATAACAAAACCTAGAGTCAGATATTAAGGTTCAACCCAAACACCAGAGAAGCAGCCAAACCACTAGAGAAGTCTTCCCTTTACCAAGGCTGGGTGACCACAGACTATACCAGTCTAAACCTCTCTCTTCTCTCATCTTAAATCCCCTCTAGTGCTGGGATTAAAGGCATGTGACTCCCTAGGACTGGGATTAAGATGTAAACCACTACCACCTGGATTTGTATCTGTATTGATCTTGTATATCCCAGGGTAGCCTTGAACTCATAGAAATCCATCTGACTGTCTCGGTTTCCCAAATCCTGGGATTAAAGGTGTGTGCCACCATTGCCTGACTTCTAGTGGTTTAGCTTTGATGCTGGTCTTCAGGCAAGATTTATTTATCAAAATACAGATAATATACCACTGCAAGTCTTTGAAAATTAAAATACATCCAATCTATCTATGTCTCCTATATAAATATTCTACTATCATCTTAGTAAATTCATTAATTTCTAATTTATCATCAAAATAATTACATATGCTATATGTCCTTAGGTATGAAAATCAAAGGTTTCTCTCTTCTTCAATTTAGTAAGTATTGACACTGATCTAATACATAACAGAATTCCTATATAATTACTTGAAGTGTAGACATCATGGTCAACCTTACAGGAATCTTGAACTCCATAGTCAGTGTGTCCATGACTTCCAAGTGAAAGTAAAAGAAATTAAGATCTGTTTTGTCCTTCAAGTGTCAGTCTCCTTGTAACTGCATTAGGTGGACACAGAGCAGTACCTACTTCTCAAATTTATCTAAAAAATAAAGCAAGAACATGAAGTAGGATCAAGGGGCGGGAGGAGGGGGAGGGAAATGGGAGGCTGGGAGGAGGCGGAAAATTTTTTTCAATAAAAAAAAAAGAATGTGAACCCCCCAAGATAAATAAATAAATAAATAAATAAATAAATAAATAAATAAATAAATAAAACAGAAGTATGGAATCAGGAGAATTCTTTCTCTTGTAAATTCAAAGTAGTGTGATCCTTTTCCTGGTGTGATCATTAACCTATAATGATGATGATCTTTGGTAGGTGGTCAATTACTGTAGAAAAGAAAGCACATCAGTTTATAAATATGTACTATGTAAATCCTACAATACTTGTATATAAATTTACTGAGATTGTGAGAAGGTTTTCTTTGGTATCTCTGTTCATTCAATCAGTTAGCAATCTACACAAAGTGTATTTGACCAGCATTTCTAGTGCAAGCAAATGATAATGGGGTAAGAAATTGAAATATGTGCCGGATAGTTTTAACAGTCAAATTGACCCAAAATAGGGTTACTTAGGAAGCTCAATGGAAAATTGCCTAAATTAAGATTGGGATCTTGGCATATCTGTAAGAGAAGGCCATGATTGTTCATGCAAAAAGGCCCAAACCATAGTAGTTGGCACTGTTTCTTGAACTTGACTTTGAACTATATAAATGAGGAAATCAAGCAAGCAGCATAAATTCACTTTTTTTTATTTTTCTTTTTGACTGTAGAAACTTTGTGACTATAGATTTGAGTTCTTATCTTGATTTTCCTTCAATGAGCGATTATAAGCTGGAACTGTGGACTGAAATAACCTTCCTCCTGTAAGTGAATTTTTTGTCATAGATGAAAGTGAAGTCTCAGTTGTAAGAGAGACCCAAGTATTTTGAAGTTGTCAGGATGGTGGGATGTCCATAAAGAAGCATCATGGGTGTTAAAAAAGCAACCTGAATAGGGAAGCTGTATGTCATGTTGCCCAAACAGGAGAGGTAAGACTGCCCAAGCCAACTGAAGTGAAGAAGGTGACTGAGTTCCAGATGTCAGACTTTGAGCTAAAGTATTTAGTATTTGCACATCTGGATTTTGGTTTTAATCATTTGCTATATCATAGACCTTTACTTTTGGAATAAGTATATGATTTTTTTTGTTTTATAGCTAAGAGATATTGGAATTTTAAGGATAATTTGATCCATTAGAATTGGACAAGAAAAAAAAAAAAACAGAAGGAGCCCAAGAAAAGGCATAAGAAACAAACCTCACTCATTACACACTCACGGCTCCCTTGCAAGACTAAACTGTAAACCATAAAAAGTACACAAAGGACCTCTAATCATGCCATTGAGTTTATTTTCTTTTATACACCAACAGGTGGACATGCAGTCTACCCTAAAGAGTAGATTCTTGCCCCAGAGTGATTCCCTTGGAGGAAACTAAATTTTCATTTGCCAGTGACTGTCAGTTGGAGATTGCTTCTGTGGCACTGATGGGGGTATGTCCAGTTCTCCTTCTAACTCTTGAGCACCGTATGGTGAAGAACCATAGCCGGCCGTCCCTGGGCATGGTGCCACAGACTCTGGGAATTCATATTTGCATGTGTCATGTTGAGTTAAAGGGCTTTGTTTCCTGGTGTCCTTCATTCCCTCTGACTCTCACATTATTTCCAAGTCCTTTTGTGCAGGCTTCCCTGAGTCCTAAGAGAAGGGATTTGATGAATTTAGGGATTTTCCCATTTTCTTTCAATGTCTCACATTCTCCCCATAATGTCTGATTGTGGGTGTCTGTGTATGTTTCCATCTGCTACAGGAGAAATCTTGTCTTATAATGGCAGTATAAGGCCTTGATCTATTATAAGTAGAGCAAAATATCATTAGGAATCATTTTATTGCTATGCTTTTTTCCTTTTACTTAGAATAGAATTTTTATCACATAATAAATATATCCCAATTACAATTTCCCCTACCTCTACCTCCCAGTTTCTCCTAACCTCTCCTACAATCAAACTTGACTCCCATTCAGTCTTTCATTACAAAGCAAAAAGCAGTAATATATTGGAGTTGAACAAATCGAAGTCAGAAAAGGAAAGGAGCCAATGAGAAGGCATAAGAATCAGAGACCTACTTGTTTCCACACACTCAGTAATCCCGTAAACATTAAACTGGAATCCACCGTATATGTGAAGAGGACATGGTAAAGAACTTTGCAGGTCCTGCCTCAAAGGGATTGAGTGTTTTAAGGTCTTTTATTTTCTGGAAAGTGTCTCGCTGTAAGTCTTTTTATTCATTCTAATCTGCTGCAGGGCAAAACTTCTCTGCTAATGGCAGAGCAAATCATCGATGTTTAAGGATAGCATAACGTCATTAGGAGTTATTTTATTGCTAGTTAAAGGCCAGTAATATTTGGTTTTACCCTAGGTCTTTGAATTATCCAGTATCTGGCTAACAGTCAATCAAACAGTGTCAGTTATAGGTTTGATGTTGGCATTAATTTATAGGATATTGAACATTTAAGTGTTTCTCACCCAGCCTATTTCCCTCTATTGAGAATTTTCTATTTTGATCTGTACCACTTTTTTTTTAATTTTGTTTTTGTTTTGTTCTTCAAGACAGAGTTACTATGTAGTTTTGGAGTGTATCCTGGAACTAGCTCTTGTAGACCAGGTTGGCCTTGAACTCACAGAGGTCTGACCACCTCTGCCTCCTGAGTTCTAGGACTAAAGGCATGTGCCGCCAAAGCCTGCCTGTACCTCGTTTTTAATTGAGTTATTTGTTTACTTGATATCCAATGTTTATATACTTTATATTCTTTATATACTTTTTTAACAGTCTTCTATCAAATATTAAGTTGTTAAAAATATTTTCCCGTTATGTAGGCTGCTGCTTTGTTTGGTTTTTTTTGTTTGTTTGTTTTGTTTTGTTTTGTTTTTGCTTTTTTTGAGACAGCGTTTCTCTGTGGTTTGGAGCCTGTCCTGAAACTAGCTCTTGTAGACCAGGCTGGTCTCGAACTCACAGAGATCCACCTGCCTCTGCCTCCCAAGTGCTGGGATTAAAGGCGTGTGCCACCACTGCCCGGCCCTGCTGCTTTGTTTGAATGATGGTATCTTTACCCATCTAGATGATTTTTGTTTCATAAGATCCTCTTTGTTAATTGTTGTTCTTAGGATCTATGCAAATGGTGTTCTGCTCAGAAATTCTTTTCCTGTGCCAATGTGATCAAGGGTATTCTCCACTTTCTCTTCTATCCAGTTCAGTGTATCCAGTTTTATGTTGAGGTCTTCCACTCATTGGGAGGTGAGTTTTATGTGAGTGATATATATGGATTATTTGAATTCTTCTACATGCATGTATTCATTCAGATTGTCAAGCACAAGTTTTTGCAGATGTTCTCTCTTTTTTTTCCCCCCCAGCGGGTATATTTTGCTTCTTGATCAAAAATTAGTTGAATTTTTTTAGGGATTTATATTATGATAATAATGTGAGACTTTAGGTACAGGAAGTGGGAAGTTGTATGTTTTATAGTGATCTTTTCAAACAAATAGACAAGTTGACACAATCTTGAAACATTTGGGGAGGGAGTATAATGAGAAAATGACTAAATTAGGTTGGCCTGTGCACATGTCTTTGGGTTTTTGCCTTGATTATTAATTAACTTAATAATATTAAACCCATCACACTTGATCCTATTCCCCAGGGTAGCACCTGAACTAAAAAGAGGAAAATATAATGATAATAATGATAATAATAATGATAATAATAATAGCACAGCAACACATGTGCCCTTATTCCTCTCTGCTCTGGGCTGTGGGTACTATGTAACTAGTGTGTGTCCTGCGTCAGTGTCACCTCACTGATGGGCGATAACCTGAAAGTACACTGAATAAATATTTCCTCACCTAAGTGGGTGCCCTTTTGTCAGTGTATTTGCCACAACAACAGAAGTGAAGCTCAGGCAGAATTGCGTTAAGATTTCTACTTATATACCTTAGGCAAGTTTAAGAAAATTATGTCTATCTAGAATATTCCTGAAAGTGATTGGTGAGTTTAATATTATTATGTGGAAAACGGCAGTCATTTTATAGGTTATACAACTTTGAAATGCAGTCCCAGTAATACTTCTGAAATATATCAGTTACCATTACATGAATTGCATTTGCTTATTACTTTAATAACTCTGATAACAGTCTATAGAAGTGTCATTCAGACCATTAATCACTGTGAAGAGAGACAATTTTTGAGAATATACCAAATGTAATGAACAGGAAACTTTATTTATTCATAATATATGGTTTATTTCCCACAATATGCCTAATCAACTTTAAACTGACTATGTAAGTTTAATTTCACATGGTATTTCTTCATTTCAAGGGTTCACAAACATTTTGAATTGTGTTGATTGCATAATCCATCAATTTCCACATCATTTCTATGTGTTTATATATTTTATCTATTGTGTTGTCATGGAAAGACTAATGCTTTATGTTTTACTCAATTTTTAGAGCAGAACTTATATTTTCATATTTCAATTGATAACTAAAGACAAACTTTATTTAAATACTATATATGAAATTTTCTCTGAGACAAATCCAATAGAGACTAAAAATCAGCTAAATATATTGAGTAAGAGATCAATTTATCTTTTATAGATTTGATTCAACTGCTTACATTATTAAGGAAAAAGCTATATTCAGAATGATCCAGCAAAACAAATGTTATTAGTCTTGTACACAAAAATTAAACAATGGAAGAAAACTCTGCACAAAAGATTTTCTGATTCTTAACTTATGGCTGCCATACAAAACATTTTTTCTGAACTACTCTTAATTCGTTTCCATGGAGATGTGTTTATATGTCTGATACTGGAATTTGTGTTGCATGAAACACTTATTTTGACCAATATTATATTACTCAGCATAAATATTTCATTAAATGTAGGATCAGGCTAAAGACCCTTTAGTTTTAAATTTTCTCAATACTTTTTTTTTCTAATACCTGTGTAATATTTTATATATGGTAAATATAGAGATGTCATAATTCATTTCTTCAATGGGTACTCATGTTTCAATTTTTTATTATAGATATTGGCATAATGAATATTTTAAGGCCCAAGTATATTATTGCCTTTTAAATTATATATAATGAATTCATAGTGATATGTATTTTGTAGATCTTTTAAATAAATATTCCTCTAAAAGAGTTAAATGCTTCCCAAAGGCACTTATTATGAGAAATATCATTAAAGCTGTATACCTATTTATATAAAATAAGCATAAATCATCTGAGATAATAAATGTTCATGTACAGTATATTCTCATTAGCAGTTTAAGTAAAAAGAAGTGAAGTTGAATTAATTCACGAACATAATTTGGTTGGTCTGAAAGCAGTAACCATAAACATGCAGTTTCGGCAATAATTAGTTAATATGTCTGATAAGTTTCCTTATCAGTTAAATCCTGAGTTCATAACACTGTAGGTGCAATGCAGTAGGTAATGATAAATATGGAGAAAGTGTGTTTTTGATATTTTCACTTATTGCTGTATCATAACATTCTCAAGGAGAAAATATTAACCTGTTTTATTGTTTTTATCCATATTAGATATAGAAAGCAATTTAACAAAAAATGTCACATTAGAAAGTAAGAACAAAACAACTGTCTTTCATATGACTTTTATATTCGCCTGATGTCTTTGACGCTAGGGTTTGTCAAAATAGTGAATCATTTCATTCATGTTAAGTTTTTAATTATTTTTTGATATTGTAAAAACCATATGCATTGAATGTCTTTTGGTCATGACTTCCCCTCCCCAAACTCCTCCTAGAGCTTCCCCACCTCTCTACCCACCCAAGTATATGTACCTTCTTTCAAAAATATACATGTATACGATACATTAATTTCATGAAATATATATATATATTACAGGAAAAAAATAAAAGAAAAATCTCAAAAATGAAAACAGAAACAAAAAAACTAAAGACAAATAAGACATAGAATGATAAAACAAAGAAAATAAAGAAAGATTCATTAAAAACATTAAGTTCACTTTGTGTTGATCAAGAATTTTAAGGTCATGAGGTGTGGGAACTGTCTTGATGTCAGTAGTATACTTAGTGAGACTCTTGATTTTCCCTTTGCCATTGGATATCATTTGCAAATAGATTCTTAATTTGGTATGTGACTCTATGACTCTGTCACTGTCTCAGTGTTTGGGACTTGTCTCGCTTGAAACTGTTCAGTTCATGTGTATGCTGCCATAGAATCTGTGAGTTCATATAGGCATCAATCCTGTCCTTTCTGGAAGACACATTTTCCTTTGAGTCATTCATCACCTCTAGCTCTTGCCATCTTTGGGCCTCCTCTTTGGCACAGATCTCAGAGCTTAAGTAGAGGGTATGATGAAGACATTCTATTTTGGACTGAGTGCTTCACTGTATCTCTCTGTTTCTCATTATCAAGTTATGGGTCTCTGACCATTCTTAGCACAGGTGCAGCAGTTCATATTTCTACCCAGGTGTCAGCATATTCCCTCATGTGTTCATTTGTGAAAAATAATAAAGAAAACATATATCCATATGTTGCCTGAGATAATTGCTGGAAAGACTGAGTACAAGATACTAAATAGATGATATTAGTTAGAGCTCCCTGTAATGGAAGACTAGAAAGAAGTGAAGGACTTAAATATCTTGGTCTTTCTTTGAGGGAATAAATAAAAGCTAAGAATATGGAATCCTTCTTCTTTCTAGTCCTTATGATTTATGAGTGTAATAAAACCTGATGACTCAAAAGCACACATTGTTTTTCTGTGGGATATGAATCACCTCAGCACAGTCAAATGTCTGGTCTTTGTAACAACAAAGTGTTTCACAACCAGTGGTTGTATTTCTCATTATTTTCTCACAAAAAGAATATTCGTCCTCCTAAGTCCATCCCAAGTCCATAAGAAACATACCTTATATTTTACACATCCTAACTAAAGGAGCCTGGTCCAGATACAGAAAAGAAATGAGAAGAAGCATGCAGGCTAACAGAGATCTCTTTTAAGAGCCATGCGCTGGACGTTGCCACTTTTCTGGTAACAAGGATATTTGGGGCAAGTTTCTTGACTTTCATCACCTTATCCATAAAAATTGAGATGATTACACAAAATGACTTCAAAGAATTTTCATTCTAGAACATATTTCAACCTCTTAAGTCAGTCATATTAGTCAAATAGGCAAGAAAAGCAGATGCATCATGTCAGGAATGGGGAAAGAAACTAAAGAATACGCAGGATTCAGAAATGACCTGTGAAAGAACTCACATGAAACACAATAAATCTAGTTATGGCATAATTCAAACATTTGTTTACTCAATCTACACTGTTATCTAAAGTCATAAAAACAAATTTTAATCAATAGCTATGATATAAAATACTAGCAGTAGGTTAGAGTAAGAAGAGAGTGAGCCATTGACTCTGAAATATAGCTTCCTAGCTAATATTGTCACTAATCCCAATTCATTTGGAAAGGATCTACAAGCAACTACTGGGCTATATTTTTCACCATATGAGAGATAATTTTTTTCATTTTTTTACTAGATTCTTGTAGAGTAATTAAAAGTATTACATAACTTAGAAATACAGTCAGTTTCTATAAAGAGAACGGTGCAGGGAAGGTCATATTTTACAAGTTTGCGTAAGTTGTCATTTTCTGTTTCAAGTGAACACCGAAGGAAGGCAATGGAAGGAAACCACAGTCTATGCTAGTAGGTATCACATTTCTATGGTTAAATAATAAAGAAAGGCTGTTGAAAATTAATCAATTTGGACAGCTGAATTTTAAAACCAGAAGCTCAGTTACTAGTGACATTTTTGGTCTTCTGTAGTGCACACTGATAGGGCCTGACCTTACACACTTACACATATACCCTGCAGCACGTAGTAGGAGACACTAGCATTTTTACTTAAAAAGATATTTCCTCTAATAATATTCTTTATTTTCAAATTATTAGTAAAGAGTGTAGAAACAACTGTTCCCTACTGATATTTAATTGCTCTAGTTGGTTTTTGCACACATATTTGACAATTGTTACGAAATACTACCCAGCACAAGAGTGGAAAATAGTAGAGTCTCTAACCCAGAGTAATTGGAATAGCTCATCAGGAAAATACACACATTCAAAACACAGAGTCTGAGATTTGTGTTAACAAGAAAATAGCACAAATACATTAAATGTGGGTTCCACATACTTTGTAAATTTTTGCAGTAAATTTTGAAACTCAAACATGCTAAAGTGCACTTCCTTCTCATTCTCTTTTCCAGATTCCAGTCATGTTACCTATGTTCTTTCTTTTCTTGTTTTTCATGTTTTCGTAGAGTTTGTCTTCTCTGAGACAAATTGCAAGCTTGTGGTAACAGCTTTACCCCAAACATAATCTATCAATCCATACTATTACAGAAAAATTAAATGATACTTAATGAAACGTGCTGCCTAAGGTGGTGAGATTTCAGTTAACAATTTCTACCTTATGTATCTGTGAGAACATATGAAACGAGAGAACTGAGTTAAGGGGTGATCACAAGTGAAGAGCATTTGAAATGGATTAGAATAAATAAGTGTGATGAGGTTGTTTGTGACATGCGTGAGGGGCAAATGGCATAAGAAAATGAAAAGAAAACTTATGAGAACAAAAATAAAATGTATAGCGAATGATAAAGACAGAACAAGTATCAAAGCATGATAGCCAAATATATCTACAGTTACAGACAAAAGAAGCTGGTAATACCAGCAGGGCAAAGATGTGCTCTCAGTGTGAGACTATAAGACAATAAATGGAAAAGGTGCAAATCCAAAGATTTGGAGTTAATGCACCTAGAACACAGTGGCTCTTTCTGAAATGAAAGGTTCTTTCTTCACTGTGAATAAAGCAGGAAGCTATGGATATGGTGTTCTGTGCTAGGTATTTAAATGTTCGTTCTGAATGATATCAGAATAATACAGAATGGCCATGAGTTCTGTGATGAAACAGGCTTTTAAAAGAGCTATGAAGAATTGTTTAATGAGTAGAACATACTAAACTATAACGGAACACATAGAGTTCCTGGAGACTTCTGTTTTGTAAGATTACATCTGAAGACTTCATTGTTCTAAATTTAAGTCTAAGCCAGACCTCAGCATTCTTTCTCTTGAATTTCATAGACTACTATAGAGGGAAAATTAGTGACACGTTGTCGTTTGTGTCTGAGGAAGTAACTAAGGCAGGTATATCATTTAAATTACTTTAGCTATTTTATATCTCTTCCTGAGTAACTATAAAGCTGAAAATAAAAAGAAACATTCATAATACCATTCACACGTAAGAGTCAAGAGCTAGAATTATGTCTTACATATTGACATTTTAAAGTATGTTTTTCACAATATTTCAAAATAATTTTATGGAAATATTAACTATAGAAATGTTTTTGTAAAATTTTTGTATTAAGTAATACATATTATACTCATTCAGTTATACTGTCTCCTAGCTTAAGTTTTATTTTAGTTTTTAATTTATTTTATTTTATTAAAAAGAAAACAAACTATCCCCCACCCCACATACCAGTCCTAGTTCCCTGCCCCCCACTCCAGTAAGCTACTCTCATCTCTTCCACCCCATCCATTCCTCAGAGAAGATAAGCACACTGGGCTGGGGAAGGTTCAAGGCCCTTCCCACTATATTCAGGCTGAGCAAGGTATTCATCCAAAGAGTACAGGTTCCCCAAATGCCAGTACAAGCATTAGGGACAAGTCTCAGTGCCGCTGCCAGTGGCCCCACAGTCTGCCCCAGCCATACAACTGTTACCCACATTCAGAGGGACTAGTTTGGACTCATGCTGATTCCTTCTCTGTAGCTAGAGTTGGTGAGCTCCTATTTGCTAAGGTAAACTGTTTTAGTGGGTGTCCCCATTATGGACATATTTTGCTCATATTCTCATTCCTTGCACTCTTCAACTGGACTTTGGGAGCTCAGTCCAGTGCTCTGCTGTCGTCTCTGCATTTCCTTCCATTAGCTTCTGGATGAAGGTTCTGTGGTGGCATTTAAGATATTCATCAGTCTGACTATAGAGCAATGCCAGTTCAGACACTCTCTTCCATTGCTAGGGTCTTAGTCTGGGTCATCTTTGTGAATTTGTGAGAATTTCTCTAGTGCCAGGTTTCTTGCTAGTTCCACAATGGCTCCCTCAATCAAAATATCTTTTTTCTTGCTCTCATCTCTATTCTTCCTCCGCATCGATTATTCTGTTTCCTCAAGTTCTCCCTCCCCCTCCCTTCCTTCTCCCCTTCCACCCTCCCTTTTCTGCCAGCCTCCATGCTTCCAATTTTGCTTGGAGATCTTGACTATTACCCATTCCAGGTGGATCTATGTATGTTTTTCTTAGGGTTCACCTTGTTTTTTTTTTTGTTTGTTTGTTTGTTTGTTTTTTGGTTTTTCGAGACAGGGTTTCTCTGTAGCTTTGGAGCCTGGCCTGGAACTAGCTCTTGTAGACCAGGCTGGCCTCGAACTCCCAGAGATCTGCCTGCCTCTGCCTCCCGAGTGCTGGGATTAAAGGCGTGCGCCACCACCACCCGGCTTTTTTTTTTTCAAGAAGGGTTCACCTTGTTACTTAGCTTCCCTAGCATCATAAACTATAGGCTCAATATCCTTTGCTTTACAGCTAGTATCCACTTATGAAAGAAAGCCTCTTCAACAAATGGTACTGGCATTACTGGATGTAAACCACTAGAGGAATAAAAGTAGATCCATATCCATCCCCACGCACAAAACTCAAGACCAAATGGATTAAAGACCTCAATATAAATTCAACTACACTGAACCTAATAGAAGAGACAGTGGGAAGTAGCCTTCACTACAAGGGTACAAGAGACTACTTCCTAAATTTAACACCAGCAGCACAGACACTGAGAGTAACAATAAATAAATGGGACCTCCTGAACCTGAGAAGCTTCTGTAGAGCAAAGGACGCAGTAAATAAGCCAAAAACGGTAGGGTACTGAATGAGAAAAGATCTTCACTAACCCCACATCAGACCCAGGACTGATTTACAAGATATATAAAGAACTCAAGAAACTAGACATCAAAATTCCAAATAATCCAATTAAAAAATCTGGTACAGAAATAAACAGAGTTCTAAGCAAAAGAATCTCAAATTGCCAAAAGATACTTAAGGAAATGTTCAACATCCTTAGACACTGTGCTGCCACTGGAACCATGCTAAGCTGAGTGGCCTGCTTTGTTACCTGGGATTATGGTGTCATCTAGGCCACTGATGCTGCTGGGGGCCATGTTTGGATCTGTAACTCCACTGTACCAAATGTCTTTGTTTCTGCCTGTGGTTCCTGGTGTCTTCAAGGGCACTATCAATGCTGTGTATCTGGCTGCATTCTAGGACCATGTTGGTGTCCAAGGACCACGACTTTGATAGGACCATGCCAATTTGTGTGAACTGTACTGACACCTGGTTCTCTGCTGATATCTGAGTTCAGGCTGCTAATGTGCTGATAGCAACCATGTCTGGGTTTGTGGTCCTACCACAGCCGGGATCTCTGTTGATGTCCATGACCTATGTTGACTCCACAGGCTACATGAACGCCTGGGATCTAGGTCACAACATGTGGCCATGTTGGTACCTGAGGGCTGTGCTTCCATGAGGCCCATACTAATATGGGTATCCCATGCCCGAAATGCTGCTCAGGGCCATGTCTGGGTCAATGTTACTGCTGTACCTAGTGTCTATCATGAAGTCCATGGCCAGTGTTGCCCCAGAGCTCATAGGAACCATACTTATTGAAATCAAATGGCCGTGCAGAACCAGCCCCTTTCTTTCCTGCCCCTGGGATAGCTGGCTCCACAGCAAAAGATGGGAGAGCTGGCATCCACTCAGCTGAGATGGTTCCACTCCTTTATATGGGCATGGGAGAAGTGGACCTGGAGGATATTGTCCTAGGAGAGCTGTTCTGCAACTTGTCTGGAAGGTTAGTCCTAGTGGCCCTGACCGAACAAATCAGCTACGACCCAGATCTACATCCTAGGCCTTGGATTGGCCCACCCTAAGATTTACCCATCTATTCCTGCTGGAAGACACGAAGGTACAGCAGAACAATAACCACAGAAACTCCATGACTCAGAGAAACAGTAGTATATCTACAAGGAGTTTTGGTGAGCGTCTAGTTATAATGGTGTGCCAGAATCCTTGAACCAGACCAAAGACTCGTCGCAATAAACATTGTTTGGGCGTGGCTTGTTGGAAAAAACGTAAGTGAAGTAACAGCTCCTGAAGCCAGTAGGAAGAAGAGTTGTTTGAAAGACAGAAAAGCATGGTACCCATTCAAAGGGAATAGGTTCCTAAAAACTCAGTCCAAGCAGTAGGGACAAATCCTGGTGCCATTGCAAGTGGTCCACAGTCTGCCCCAGCCATGCAACTGTCAACCACATTCAGAGGGACTAATTTGGTCCTATGCTTGCTCCTTCCCAGTCCAGCTCATGTTTGTGAGATCCCATTAGCTCAGGTAGACTGTTTCAGTGGGTGTACCCATCATGGTTTTGACCCCCTTTGCTCATATTATCAAAACGTATTATTTTCATTTTGGTTTTTTTTGTGTGTGTGTGTGTTAATTGATTTGTAGGAGTTCTTTAGGGGAGAATGCTGCAGAGGTGAGGGGAGGATATATTGAAGAACTGGGAAATGAGCAGCATTGGATTACATGAGGTGAAATTTCAAAAAATCACTAAAGAATTGTGCTATAAAAATTCCTCTCTTCATAAATACTACAGTACTGTGTATTACTAGAAACAGAGAAAATAGTTAATGTAAGTTTCATGAAGTAATTGAAGTTAAAGAAAGCCTATTGGTAATTTAGCACATTTGAACAATGAAATGAATAAACCATGTTAAAATATATATCACAGAAACAGTATATTTCTCTGTGGATGTGAAGGAGAGAACAAACTATACTTTATGGAGAGTCTGTTATATTTTAAGAGTTTAAAAGCTTGTATTTTATGCAAATCAAAGCTATTTTTAAGTATGTTTAGCTACATATTTCTTTTTTATTGATTTTTATTGAGCTCTACATTTTTCTCTACTCTCCTCCCTGGCTCTCCCCTCCTCTCTTCAACCTTCCCCCAATGTCACCATGCTCCCAATTTAATCTGGAGATCTTGTCTTTTTCTACTTCCCATGTAGATTAGATCTATGTAAGTCTCTCATAGTGTCCTCATTGTTGTCTAAGGTCTCTGGGATTGTGGTTTTTAGCCTGGTTTTCTTTGCTTTATGTTTAAAATACCACCTATGAGTGAATACATATAATAATTATCTTTTTGTGTCTGGGTTACCTCACTCAAAATAATGCTTTCTCTCTCCATCCATTTTCCTGCAAAATTCAAGATATCATTACTTTTTTCTCCTGTGTAGTACTCCATTGTGTAAATGTACCACATTTTCCTTATCCATTCCTCAGTCGAGGGGCATTTAAGTTGTTTCCAGGTTCTGGTTATGACAAACAAAGCTGCTATGAACATAGTTGAGCACATGTCCTTGTGACACGATTGAGCATCCTTTGGATATATACACATAAGATGCATTACTGGGTCTTGAGGAAGGTTGTTTCTTAATTTTCTGAGAAATCGCCACACTGACATCCAAAGGGGTTGTACCAGCTTGCATTCCTACCAGCAATGCAGAAATGTTCCTTTTACCCCACAAAGTCTCCATCATAAGTTTTCATCAGTGTTTTTCCATCTTGGCCATTCTTACAGTAGTAAGATGAAATCTGAGTTGTTCAAAGCTATTTTCTTTAGATGAATCACCACCTTAATTTTTTCAAACACTAAACCAATAGAAGACAGAAAACACCCATTGTTGCTTGCAGGAATGTGTGAGGGATGTTAACACAATCCTAGAGTAATTACTTATATTATTAATGACTTGGTAAAGGCACACTGATAGTCAGTGACTGATAATCAGTGAACCAGCTCCCAATTTTGTCTTCTCAATTCTGCAGAGGCTATGGTACACATGTGCCCATATCTATACACACAGTTATAATAAAATTTTTAAACAATAAAAATCTTCCAAAGGAATAGCTGGACAAATTTAGGAAACAAATGTAAATATATGTAATAATGTAAATAATCATTCCAGTTCATTACTGATGTAAAAGTATAAAACTCTGATAAGTTAAATAGCAAAATCATCACTGCATACATACCTAATTCAACCAGACATCTATCTGTATGTGTGTTTACCCATCTACTATACCTCCCTTTTAACAATTAAATTTTTACTAAGTACCCAATTATACAGATTCTACAGAAATGCATTAAAGTCTTAGAGGAAGACATGATTAAATTATCTTAGCAGATATTATACAACACATAGTTATGCAATATTTTCTCAGAAAATAATTTTTACTTTATTACAAAAATTATAATATCAGACCATTACTCTACACTCAGATCTTTTTACTACTTCTTAAAATTACAGTACCAATAGCTGTCTCTTACAATGGCTGAATAATTTCTTTTTCTACCAATCTTTTTCAAACTCTTCTCTCAACATCCAGCCAATTCATGGTCTTAAGCACATTTCTTCTGCAAACAGACAGAATAAACTCTACTTGTGTTGTTTCCCTTTGAAATTCATTGCCTTTTCATGTTTTCTTTCACTTTCAAAACTCTTAACAGTTTTCTGCAGCTGACATATTGATTGAGATCTTGGATCTTGCAATCTTTCTAAAGGCAGTACCTTTGATTTTGTTAGTCATGTTTTTCTAACAATGATCTCAGATGGTGTGATTCATCCCTCTCATTTTGATTGAACAAATGGAACATATAAGAACAATCTCATCTTTTTGACTCACGAATCTAAAAATATGTACGAGGGTAAAAATGGGTGGAGAGAAAAACTAAAGCCTCTGATTGTGCATACAAGATATAAGTGAAAATATCAAGTAGCTTTATAAGTATTTACATGAAGATGAAAGTAGTAATGTCTGTCTCCTAGACAAATATACACAGAGCGAGAGAGACAGAGACAGAGACAAAGAAATACAAAAAAGACCTTAACTCAGGAAAAATACACAAAAACAGAAAGTGGACCTACTCAAATAATGACAAACTCAAATAAGGTAACATTAAACCTGAAACATAGAAATTAAGTAGAAATGGAGGAACAATTCCTATTAAGAGAAGTGCCACCTAGGAAAAAGAGAAAATACAAATAGGATTGAAACAGTGGAGAAGTATTTTGAGAAATGTGTAGTCAAAGGTGTGAGACACTAAAGAATGTCATCCATTTAAAGCAAGCCTATATCTTGTGCTTTCTGTGGATATGAGAACATGAAAGGCATCAATGATATTGAGATGAACACTCAAGTAGATTTCAGGGAAAGGAAGCATATGGGTGAATGAAAGATAGGGGAAGTAATACTGTATTAATATAGTTGATGGCAGTTGGTGTGAAATTTGTATTAATGGAAAGGGAGCATATTCATGCTACAGAGTTCAAATCACCTCTTTTCTTGTAAGAGAAAAGTAGGTGATAATTGACTAAGATATGGTCTGTGGTAGTAAACATCCCAAAGTCTTAATAGAAAGATAAATATTATTATATTAACTTTTAATTGTGTGGTAATTTTATTAAGATAAAGCCTTGCTTTGGCTTTGCTATTGTTTAGCCAAATTACATATGCTAAATACATATAGACCAAATTTTAGTTAGTCTGGCATTCTTTTACTTTTAGTTTGAATGAGGTAGATGCAAGTACATTTTATTTATTTTTATTTTTTCTTTTTGTCAAAAACAGATTTTGTTTGTTTGTTAATTCTCTTGCTTGTTTTCTCATATACTATATGCTTACTGTGGTTATCTTTCCTTCTATGCTTCCCATGTCCTTCGCACATCTCCTTTCATCTGAAATCACCCATTTCTGTCTCTCATTAGAATTTTTCTCATTCTTGAGTCAAGAAGGAAGAGACTGGCCTTACTTCAACTTGATATGACAGATTTTGCTTAGCCCCCATGGTAGGCTTTACAATTTCTGAGAAGTGAGTGGGAGGGTATAGAAAGGAAGGGGATAAGAGGAGAGGAGGGAGGCTAAGCTGTGGCTGATATAAATAATAAATAAAAAAATAAACTAAAAAAGAAATGTAGCATATTTATAAAATGAAGCATCATTCAGCTGTTAAAAAATGAAATCAAAAAAATTGATGATAAATGGATAGAACTGGAAAACAATCAGCTTGAGTTATGTAATTCAGAACCAGAAAGGTAAATATGGTACATATTCATTCTTATATGGATATTAGCTTTTAATTCACTGATAAGCAAGCTATAATCAATAATCCATAAAAAATAGAGGTTAAATATAGAATTAGAGAATGGGGCGGAAAGATTGTTCTCCTTGGTAAAGAGTAATAGAAAGGATAGCCATGGATGGATGGGGAGTTGACTGGAATGGGATGATCAAATGGAGGAAGGGATAAGCCATGGAGCTGCTGCTGGAGACAGACACACTGGAACCTTGCTGGTAGGCCACGAGCCTTGTGGTAAAATATAAAATAATGGAAATCGGTTAAGTTAAGATGTAAAAGCTAGACAATAAGAAGTTACAGCAAACACGCCAAGCAGTGATTTAATTAATATAGTTTCTTTGTAGTTATTTTGGGAGTGTGGGAGGCTGGGAAATGAACAAGAAAACTCCTTACTACATACCCTCATCCCAATTCAACTTTGTTCTCTCTACCTTTTTTTTTTTTTCATTTTGGTTGAATATGTGAACTCTCAGCTTCCATTTCTATCTGATGCATTTCTACCTGATGCTTACTGCTAGACTTCCCTGTCATAATGGATTCTCATACC
Source organism: Chionomys nivalis (assembly GCF_950005125.1). NCBI lineage: Eukaryota > Metazoa > Chordata > Mammalia > Rodentia > Cricetidae > Chionomys > Chionomys nivalis. The sequence continues at coordinate 30,943,106 of NC_080101.1, forward strand.
TCTGGAACCAGAATTCAAATAAACTACCCTTCTATAAGTCTTTGTGATTGTAGTGTTTGATCACGAAACAGAAAAGTCACCAAATATTCCTCAACAGTTTGACTACCATTTCCTAGAAGAAAAAAAAATTCTAGGTGTTGAAGATTGATTGCTGTGGAGATATAGTGGTTCCAAAATAGAACAGTAAAAATATGCCACCAGCTACCCCAAGTTGATACAGAATAAAAGCCTTATCTTTTGGGCTTGCTAAGAAGTCATTGTTGTTTCATTTATTTTAAGACAAAGAACACCACTTTAATTTGCTATAATTTATTACACAAAATCTAGGGCTTCATGCGTGCAAGGTACTTATTCTGTTCTTGAGCTACAATTCCAATCAGAACATCACTCTAGTTATGGGACATTCCCCTAGTATCCTATCATTTAACTTTTGGTATTGTTGCCTAGCTATTTGAGACCTTGCATCATTTTTTGGCTAGATGTTTAACAAATGATAGTTCAAATCTCTGAAACTGTTTGAAGAATATTATGGATTTATTAGGGAAAATTCAGCATAGCAACTTGAGACTGTTGACTAGAGGGTATTAAGACTTCAGTGAGGTAAATATGGAATTAAAAGAAAAGAATCTCCTCCTTTTAAAAGAGACAGATTTGTGCACTCCAAAATAACTAAGCATTATCTTTTTGGCATAGCAAAGCACCAAAACAAATGAACTCACAGTGGTTGGAGCAGTGTACTAAAGTATGTATTTTTATTTTAAAATTGAAATCAGCTAGAATCATCTGGGAAGAGGTGAACACATTTGAGAAAATTCCTCCTAAAGAATATATTGTTGGAAAATCTATAGAACATTTTCCTGATTAATGATGGATATGGGAGTGCTCAGTTAACTAGGGACAAGTGCCACTCCTGTGTTATGGTCCTAGATTGTGTAAGAAAGAAAGCTAAGAAAGTCCAGGGAAATAAGTATGTACAATGTGTTCGTTCATGGTTTATATTATTTCATTTCTGCCTCCAGATTCCTTACTTTAGTTTCTGTCCTGAATTTACTTCATGCTAGATTATAAATTAAGATGAAATTAATCATTTCTTTCATATGTTGCTTTTGATAATGGTGTTTTATAGACAACAATACCTAATCCTTAGAAAGGCCAACTCAGATCAAATTCCAACATTGAGGCAGATGTTGTGCCCATAAGCCAACCCCTAGATACGGATGGTTTTCAATTATTAGCTGTTAAAAAATACAAAAATATGATCTTCTCTAGTAGTATATGCTGTAGCAATTAGACCTCTTTCTCTAGAGGAAGATGAGGCATCTGGGAATTTTTATGCAACACAAATTCATCTTGAAGGATAATTTTGTAAAGGTCCAAAGTTGAGTGGGTAGTGAAAGAAAGGTTGGAAAGAGTTTGGGAGTGAATATGGTCATAACATATTGTACAGAAATTACCAAAGAACTAATAAAATTTTATAGTGGAAAAAACTAATTAAGCATAAACTATTCATTGAAGCAATACAGATCATGCTCTTTAGCAGTGAGGCAGTGAATGCAGATGGTTTGTATGGAAGAGATTCAAAGGACTAAACAGCACAATCATGGACAACTTATGAACCGACTATTCCAATGTTATAAAACCATTCTACAGGGAATGCATAGTATAACATTTCATAGTTGTTTAAAAGCTAGCGCTCGTCTTTTTAAGCAATTGTTGAGTTAAATTAATCTTGTTTCATGGATATAAAATACAAATCTGCTAAATGTTTGCTTTTTGATTCACCCAAGAAAGAATAATCAGTATCAATAAAGCCATGAACATTTGCTACTTGCCTTCAAGTTAGAAGATAAATATTTTATCAGATCATTTTATGTACAAAGTCATCACTTAAAATCCATAATGTGGGGTAAGGGAATAATCAAAATAAATGATCAGTACTTAGAATACTAAGGTTGTCTGGCATATTGAATAAATATTTTGCTACTTTTTGGTAATAAAATTCAAATATTTATACTAAAATTGATTTTCTGTGTATATCACATTATAAAAGAAAATAACTTGACAACAACAGAAAGAATATAAGGAATTTTCTTAAGATACAGCTTAGATACATAATTAAAATGAAAAAAAAATCATGAGTCCTTTCAGAAATAGTGTGACACCATCTGTGAGAAATACAAAAGAGAATGATTAGCATGCATTATTTACTTGTTTGAGAGTTGCATTTCCTTGTGTGGTGTGATATACTTAGTACAGAAAAATGTTTAAAACATTTTTTATAAATATTTAAATCTTAAATCCACTGAATGAAAACATTCTACATTAAATGTTCTCATTCCTGTTACAAGGTAAAATTAAATAATAACCTGTTAATATATACACACCCACACCTACAGACACACATATATATAAATACATGATATGTATATATAGAGATAGATACATATATATCATGTATATATGCATACATTTGCACCATGTATGCATACATTGTGTGTATGTGTGTGTGTGTGTATATATATATATATATATATATATATATATATATATATATATATACACAGAAAAGGCACAAAGTCTAATTTTTTTCAATGGGGTAGTGATATAGATCAAATGTTGTGAAATTCAACCATTGAGAATACAGATTCTTTTCTACTTTAAATTTTTAATTTGAATAGATTATAATGTCACAGTGATGTAATCTCAACATTAAGACTCTGGGCCAAAAATAATTGATTTGTAAAACAATAACAACAGTGCCTTTTTTAAAATTTATTTTCCGTCTTGCATAGGATCTTTCATATATATATATATATATATATATATATGATGTGGGATTCCCCTCTGTATGCTATATGCTGTGAGTATCATAGGCTAATAAAGAAACAGTATTGGTCTGATAGGGTGGAACACAGCAAGATGGGGAAAACTAAACTGAATGCTGGGAGAAAGGAGACAGAGTGAGGGGGAAGCAATGGAGCCGTTACTAGAGACAGATGTGCTGAAACTTTGCTGGTAGGCCACAACCTCATGGTGATAGACAGATTAATGGAGATGGGTTAAATTAAGATTAAGAGTTAGCAAATAGGAAAATAGAGCTAATGAGCCAAGCAGTGATTTAATTAATACACTTTCTGTGTGGTTATTTGGGAGTCTGCACAACTGGGAAATGAACAAGTGGCCTCCATACAACAAATTGTTACTCAAACATGGTTGACTAAATCCACATAAAACCTGAGAAAGTTTAAAAAGATACTAGACACAAAAGAACAGAATTAAGCATGATTTGGTAGTGGCATTTTCTTGGGTGGGCTCTTTCTGCTAGAAACAAGCAGATGCATGGCTCCTTTAAAAGAGATTTTCCTGATTCAGTGGTAGCAGAAAAAAGCCATGCTGTTTGGAACTGCAGCATTCTGGAAAGAGAAAATGGAAACTGCTGTCAGGATGTAACATATTTAAAATAAATGAATTTATATAAAAAAAGAAGTGGGTTGCATGTCCAGCAGTAGATGGTCAACAGAAAATAAGTTCAATGGCATCTTTGGAGATTTCTTGTCTCATAATGTCATGTCAAGCCTATTTTTTAAGTATTATCATTGTTTTATTTTTATTATCTTTTTATATAATATATACATACATACACATATACAATATATACATACACATAAATAATATATATTCTTTCTCTTTTTACCCTACAAATTCTTTGCATATGTATATTAAAGGCTTACAGTTTAGTGTTTTTATTGGATTCCTGGGTCTGTAAATCAGTGGGTTTCTGATTCTTGGGCCTTCTCTTGGTCTCTTTTCCTTCTGCTAGTTTGTCTTGTCAAATGTGACAGTTTTGTTTTATCTTATTGTATTTTTTTATTATTATCCCATAGTAGCCTATTGGTTTCCTAGTGAGAGATAGAAAGGGGGTGGATATGGATGGAAGATGAGGGGAAGGAACTGGAAGGAACAGAGGGATGGAGAACTGCAATTAGAACATATTATGTGAAAAAGAAAATCTATTTTCAATAAAATAATAATAAAAATGTATCTGATATAATTTTTTTCTGTCTAGCTCCATTATTATGCACATCTCTGATGTTTTTATCCATTGATGGTCATATTTCTCTTAAGAAGCAAGACAAATAAAAAGAACAACCCTGTTCTCTTTTCAAGTTTTTTGCCTTCCATGCAGGGATATTCCCTACAACATCACTCTTTTTTATGTGATTTTTATTGACCTATACGTTTTTCTCTGATCCCCTCTCTGCCTCTCCCCTCTTCTTCAACCCTTCCCAAAGGTCCCCATGCTCCAAATTTACTGAAGAGATCTTGTCTTTTCTACTTCCCTGTAGATTATTAGATCTATGTAATGTATGTCTCTCTTAGTCTCTTAGTGTCCTCATTGTTGTCTAAGTTCTCTGGTATTGTGATTTGTCACTTTTTTTATGTTTTATGCTATTCTGAAACCATTTGAAGGCATCAGTTGTTTTGGAGTCTACTATCCACTTCCGTAGTCCCCATTGTTATCATCTCCATCAGTGAGTTTGACTGGCAGACCACAGGCAAATTAAACAAGAGGTGGATATGATTAGATAGAAAAATTATTATCCCCTTATTTTATAAAGAATTACGCCTGAGAAAGAATATTTAAGAATAAGAAAATCTTGGAAATTTTGGCCACATGGAAGTATGAGAATGCTTCAACAGAATTATAGATGTCAGTTATCAATAAAAGAGGACTGTAGAAATCTTGAAGCAGGTCTATGGAGACAGTGTTGCAACCGACCTGAAGAGGTCAATAAAAATTTTATTTTTTAAATGCCTCCCACTTCTGTATGGAAGAAAAGAAAAAAAAAGCAAATTTAGAACTTGACAAAGGCATCAGAGCATACTGTTTGAGTGCACTCAAACTGAACAAGGTAACAAAGCAAACTGAGCAATTTAGTAGGAGCAATGATGATCTTCAAATACGAAAATCCAGGGTCATTTATTGGCTTGAACTGTTATCATTGCTCTCTCAGACATTTCAAAATGGCATGTCAATGGGAGCCTCAGGGCAGTTCAGTCAACTTTGCTCTCTTTGTTGGAGAGACATACTGGACAATAAATATCATTAGTAAACCCAGTAGTCTCAGCAGTAAATAAAAAGGTCAGGCCAATTCTGCTCTCCTACTTGCATCCTGCTTTGGGAAGCTAATGGATTATTAAAGCAGCTAGTTTTCATCAAGAGTTATAGAAACTGAAATAAAAGTATGACCTTGATAAATTCTCCAACTATATCATGTTGACCTGAAATTATTCAGAAATGTGGCAAGTTACTGTAATGCAATGACCTACGAAATGTACGAGCATTCACCAATCAGGTGAGGATTTATTGCTCTTTAATTTGAAGAAATCTAATAATAAGGAGTAACCAATAATAAAAATAACAGTAGAGACTAGAAAGCAGTGCTGTAGCATCTTTAAAGTGCTGAAGAAGCCAGTAATTGTCTTTATACAATAATCAGATGAAAGCCGAATAAACTTCCAGATTACATAGATGTCATATTTGCTATGTCAATCCATCAGTGAAGCTGGAAGACAGTGTGTAATACTAATTGTGAAAATTGAATTTGAAAAGGTGAATCTGTGAAGATCTATGATAGAAAACAGCACTTTTGTGTTTTTCTTCTGTATCTAAAGGTTTATGTTGACAGATCACATGCTAAACTTTATTACTAGAATTTTTAAAAAACTGTGTTTTTTCATGAATATTAAAAAAAAAATTCAGTTCTCAGTAGTCCTCATTGTCCATTATGTTCAGCGAGACCGGTTTTGTCCCATGCTTTTTCAGTCCCCGGCCAGCTGGCCTTGGTGAGTTCCCGATAGATCATCCCCATTGCCTCAGTGTGTGGGTGCACCCCTCGCCGTCCTGAGTTCCTTGCTCGTGCTCACTCTCCTTCTGCTCCTCCTTTGGATCGTGAGACTTCAGTCCAGTGCTCCAATTTTTATGTTGCCATTGTTCTAAAAAAAACGTGAATACTCTTAGTGGAGTTAGGCCCACAGTTAAGCAATAATCTCTACAAGAATCCTTAATGGCTACTACAATGAGTGAATTCTTTTCTACATCACATCTATTGTACCTTATTAACTTCCCCCTCCTTTGCTGCTCTGTTCACTCTAGGAATTGCTCGAGTTAGCCCTCCTGGGATGGGCATTGTCACTCTAAGGCAAGCTTCAACTGTTTTCTGGAGTTCTCTCTATGTTGCTGATTTAGGTCTTGCATGAGTTCCTTGATTTCTCCCATGACACCCACTGAAAAACCACATCTACTTTCAATAGTTGTAGGTTTGATACTCCCTGCTTCCTTCTCGTTTACATCTTAATGGAAACGTGTTATATATCCCTAGATCTCACTTATTATTGTTAACCATTTTACATTTTATTTATTTATTTATTTATTTATTTATTATTTTGTGTGTGTGTTTGTGCACATATTTTCTATTAAAATTTCACTTTTTAGCCAGAACTGGCCTGGAACTCACATGAATACTATATTGGCTCTGAACTCACAGTAACATACCTAACTCAGAACTATAAGAACTAGAATAACAGCAACCACTCTTCCAGGCTTAAATCTGTAATTTTGGGGACATTTCTCTATCCTCATTTTTGTATAACTATTTAATGTAGATAAGAAGTTATTGATATCTCTTTAGATTACTCTCTTGAATATATTAAACACTAAAAGCAGCAAGAGAAAAAGGTAAAGTAACATATAAAGGTAAACCTATTGGAATTTCACCTGACTTCTCTATGGAAACCATGAAAGCCAGAAGGTCTTGGATAGATGTGCTGCAGAAATGAAGAAACCATGGATGCAAGCCCAGACTACTATCAATGGAGAAGACAAGGTATTTCAGGATAAAAACAAATGTAAACAATACTTAGTTACAAACCCAGGCTTACAGAAAGTAATAGAAGGAAAATCACAACCCAAAGAACCCGACAACACCCACAATAAGTTTGACATCTAACAACCTTCCACAAGCACAACCCAAAGAAGGAAAACACACGAACTCTACCACCAAATAAAATAACCGGAGTTAACAACCACTGGTCATTAATATCACTTAATATCAATGGTCTCAATTCACCTATAAAAAGACACAGGTTAAGAGAATGGATGTGAAAGCAGGATCCAACATTGTACTGCTTACAAGAAACACACCTCAACCACAAAGACAGACATCTACTCAGAGTAAAGGATTGGGAAAAGGTTTTTCAATCAAACGGACCTAAGAAACAAGTGGGTGTGGCTATACTAATATCTAACAAAATTGACTTCAAACAAAAATCAATCAGAAGAGATGAGATGGACACTTTATATTCATAACAGGAATAATTCACCAGGATGAAGTCTCAATCCTGAATATCTATGCCCCTAATATAAAAGCACCCACA